>NC_088300.1:40847191-40948203 GCF_032854445.1 Liolophura sinensis | reverse complement strand
TGTCTATGTTTACTTGCAAGAGAAATATACTCACTGAAAAACTTCAGAAACTTGGAGTGAAGACGTCAGATGAAATAACCTCGACACATATTTTTTTGCAGTAATAACTTGTGACGTTGATTAAAATCGCCACACAGCACGCAGGATCTAACATAATGTTACATGGCGAGATATGTACACGCCATATGAGGGCCCTTCGGTATAATACTGTCCAAGTAAAGGTAAGTTACAACGTCAAAATCGAAACTATCTCTCTCTTCGTACGGTGCGTGAGAAGGAAATCTTATACGTACACATAGATAAGATGTACCATCTGGAGAGTTTGTGGTTTCCGTTAAATTAATTCACCGAAGGTGACTAAATACTTTTCACAGCCTTTGCAGTATATGGATTGTTTAAGACTAGCAGATCATCAATATACCGTTTAGTGAATGAGAAAGATCCGGCCTGATGAGGATTACTCTTTAATAATTTCTGATTATAGCCTTGGTCATATGAGAACAGGTATGGGTCGTTCAAAAGGGGGCCATAATTGGTACCCATGGGAATACTTATACACTGTTAATATATGGTTTCTTCGAATTTCCCATAGATGTTATTAATAAGAAATTCAAGCAACTCAATGAACACTGAAACATTAAATGATAACCCTTATATGTAGTGAAACTGATGAAGGCTTTGTTGCCTACGACGTAAATATAGCATTGACCGGTTTTATTAAACACCGAAACAATTAGTGCTGACATTCTATTCATTAAATCCGTGTGAGGAATAGTAGTAGGGAGAGCTTAGAAATCTCAAGTAGATATGTCCTTATACGGTAGTGTTTTAGAGCGTCTCGTTCTTTAGTGAAACGTTTTGAGCTTTTTTAGTATCCACATATACTTGACGATTGAAACTTTGTCAATTGCACAACAGTACTTGTTCCAAAATGACTGTACTTCTTGTAGTGCCTCCGTTAAGAGAGTTACTCGTACTTTTTGGTTTTCTTGCTATTTTAGAATACCGGTTCCCGGCCCCTTGCTGATTATGTATTTCCACAGATCAATGGCTCTTTATGTCTTCAGGAAAAAATTCACGAAGGTTTGGCTTAACCTTTAAGTCAGGAGGTTTGTTAGATACCTGGCTGACACATGTGGTTTCCTCATGCTTAGTAAGGAGGATTATTAGTTACCTGTCTAATATACGTGGTTTTCTCTGGCTTAGTCAGGAGATTTGTTAGATACATGGCTCATATTCGTGATTTTCTCTGGCTTAGTCAGGAGATTTGTTAGATACATGGCTCATTTTCGTGGTTTTCTCACGCTTAGTCAGGAGGTTTTTAGGTACCTGGCTCATATCCGTGATTTTCTCACTCTTAGTCTGGAGGTTTGTTAGATACATGGCTCATATTTATGATTTTCTCACGCTTAGTCAGGAGATTTGTTAGATACATGGCTCACATCTGTGGTTTTCTCGCGTTTAGTTAGGAGGGCTGTTAGATACGTGATTCATACACGTAATTTTCTCAAGCTTACAAGCTTACTCACGACTAGCCAGGAGGTTTGTTAGTTACCCGTGGTTTTCTCGCGCTTAGTCGTAAGGTTTGTTAGATATCCTTGGTTTTCTCACGCTTAGTCGTGAGGTTTGTTAGTTACCCGTGACTTTCTCAGGCCTCTGTCAGCTTTTCTCCAGACACAGTTGCTTCATACGGAGCAACTCGGCAGTGACGATCCATATGCGATTACATATTTCCCCTTCATAGATATTACCTGCATGGCTTCCATTTATTTATGTAATTCCATTTTTAATAACTCAATAAAATATTTCATGATATTCATTTTATTCATTTACCGAATTTTACACCGTTGAGACATTATAAGCCATCTGTATTACAAGCATTTTTTTACAGGTAGTATCATAAAGCAGTGCTATTTTATCCGGCACCCAAACTTTTAAAAATACACTATGGATTACTATTTGAAAAGTGATAAACGTGAAGTTAAAAAACTACAAAGTGCTTTGAAAATGGCCGCAATAAAGGTATCCAGGCCATTTGTTTATCACCCGGAAGAAGAAGGATAGGTGTGCAGCTGTTTCATTGAACTGGGGATATGAATGTGTCAGAATAAATTTTACTAGCCAGCAATTACGCCATTAACTTTTGATTCAGAGAAAACTGTTGGCGGAACGTTGGAGGAAGGATAATTTTGAAAATGCTTTGTACGTATGTATATATTCCACACAAGGACAGCATCCCGCACAAGAGGACACTTAGACCAAATATTGTCAGTGAGAAGAGTGTGCTCATAAATATCGCCATCCATTCAGTCCAGCGAACGAGCCATAAACTGTGAAAGACAGATGTAGCCAATCAGGATTATCCTTATAACAGTCTGGAGAACGCAATGCGAGAATGGCTAAAATAGCTTAGTGCAAAGATATCGCACCAGTTTATACAACACATCCGATAAACGTGTATTAAGGGATCACTAGATGACTCATCCGGGGTTAACGTGTACTATGGAATCACCGGATGACCCATCTGGGGAAAACGTTTACTATGGAATCACCAGACGGCCCATCCGGATTAAACGTGTACTATGACATCAGTAGAAGATCCATCCGTGGAAATACAGCTGGCTAGAAATTCCGGTTTCTGTAGTTCTTTTATGCACATAATTTCGAGTACAAATGGTGAGAATTGCTTCCAGGTCACTTTGACTCCACTAAAACTTTGTCTATATGCTAGGTTATCCACTTCTTGTTTTCTTTTTTATTAATATACTGGTGTGGCTTGACATTAGTAACAAGAAAGGAATCTGTCAGTTGAAAAGAAAAAACAAAAATTGCATTCCAGTCTAATTTGATTAAATCTGTGAACGTCTGTTGCTTGTGTGACGTATTTACATCTCCCGTTTCAGAAACTGCTTGATTGTCTTTTTTTTTTTTTTTTTTTTTTACTCTTTCTGAATGCTATGCTTAAGAAGTTTCACTTATACTACTTAACTGGTAGACTGGTAAATTATGATTCATTTATTTGATTGGTGTTTTTACTGTAGTACTCCAGAATATTTCACTTATACTACGACGGCCAGTATTATTTTGGGAGGAAACCGGGCAGAGCCGGAGTAAAACCCAGGATCATCCGCAGGTTGCTGAAAGACCTTCGCACTGGTAGATTATGGGTGTAAACGAACAACCTTTAGCAGGCCTACTGGCCAACTATTCCACGTGTGACATATTGGTGGAAGGCAAGTGGACTTCACCGAACTGCGTGTATTGAACCGATGTCTCGTACGTGATCGAAAGGCAGGAAACGTCAACATCACTCGTCAACGATCCATTCGCTGGTTCAGCAGTAAGTCAATACTACAAGTAAATACACCAGTATTAACTGGTTCAGCAGTAAGTCAATACTACAAGTAAATACACCAGTATCAAACCAATACACAGTGAGAAACTTGTATTGTAGGACGGTATCTGAATCAGCAATAGGTGAAGGGAAAGCTGTGTAGGTGTAAATCTATTCTGGGCGTCACTAAGGTGATTGGAATCACACACTGATAACTGTGACAAGCATTATATAGTATCTCAGAGCTAACACTATTTGTGGGGGAGGGGGGGGGGGGTGGGGGGGTAACATTACCGGAGACAAACTTGTCGTGTAAGTTTTTATGCTGGCTATTAAATAATGGATGAGACTTTCTTAAATTGGCCACATGGGATTTTAGAGGGAAAGAGTAAGAGGACAGTGTGTCTTAGGTTATGCAAAACGTATTGCTTCTTGCAGATTGGCGATTAAACGGTTTCCATTAATTCTTCTCATGGGAATACAGTGCTCCTTGATAAAGGTGAATTATGCATTTTAATGGGAGGAACTGTGGGTTGAATAAAAAAAAGCCGTTTGCGCTTAGCTCCTCCTCCTTTCTATCTAGGTTACCCTGACTATCTGAAGATATATGCTGCAAAGTTTTGGATTGCCATTGCACTCTCTTGCCCATTGTATATTTATAAATACGCATATGTACGTCTAAGTGATTGTGCTAATGTACATAGTCTTCTTATCTTTACAACATGTGTAAACATATAAGTCCTGTACACTAGCATGAGGCGCCGGTTCATACATTCTTATCACAATTCAGACAAAATGCACGTACTGGCCGATAACAACGCTCGTCTGTATACCTACGGAGTCAGAAAGGCACGTGCCAGCCCATAACAGCCCTTGTCTGTATCCATATAGAGTCAGGAACGCGCGTGCACGCAGACAGCAACGCTTGTCAACATCGCATTTACCAGTCAATAACTTTTCTTGCCTTATTTTCAAAAGAGTTCTAATGATTCAGCAGCTAACAACACCAAAACGTCTCGGACAATCTCTCTGAGACAATTAAATTGCCCACCCTTGCAAAACTGAATTGCAAATGATAAACCAGCAGTTCACTTAAGGCGAGTATTTTTCTCTCAGCTCAACCAAGGTTCTCTCATCGTGTGTGCCGTGACGTCGGTCTCTTCGCGCTCTCGGCCTCATAGCGGCAAAGTGTCCGTGAAAACACTGCGAGCGCTGGCTGATTTCATTTGATTTGATTGGTTGGTGTTTTACGCCGTACTCAAGAATATTTCATTTATACGACGGCGACCAGCATTATGGTGGGAGGAAACCGGGAAGAGCCTGGTGAAAACCCACGACCATCCGCAGGCTGGTAGAAGACCTTCCCTCGTACAGCGCCGGCTGAAGTACCAGTATTAATTCAAGAAAAATTATCCTATATGCTCTTCATTGTGATAAATTCGTTATACCAGCGTGTTGCGTGGGTATATGGCTTGCTAGTTCGTCTCACCCTTCGGTCTATAAACATGAGTCCATGTAACCACGCAATCAGCCGGCTTAGTGTATAATGTATAGGCCTGTGCACAGCAACGAGGCGCCTGCTGATACTTGCGCATACATCCACAGATCTGTGCACTCCCATGGAAACACCGTTCGTATATGTACACACAGGCATGTACACTAACAAGCATGACAAGGGGTTCCGCTACATGTAGGCCTGTACAGTTTTCAACATCAAATTTTCTTATAATTGTTATTCTGAGTTTGGCGTACAGAACATATCTCTGATAGTGATTGATCGTATTTATAAGACAGCTTGGGTCTTTTGAAATCATGACTCGCGGCCTTTCTTGCCACCCAGTCCTATCCAGTCACTATCCAATTTACTCTCGAGCGACTGCTTTAATGTTTCTTAGATTTACGCTTTGTGAACTCTACCCCTTAATTGCAATTACTTTCCTTCCCATATATGCAGACGAATGCATGGTTGTGAGTTTCCCCTGGACATTGCCCGGTTTCCTCCCACCGTAATGCTGGCCGCCATCGTATAAGTGAAATATTCTTGAGTACGGCGTAAAACACCAATCAAATAAATAAATAAAACGCTACGTACATGTATAAGGCAGAGAAGCCACTCAATACACTGACGAATCACATATTCCAAGATTGTCCCATGACCTTCTTCAGTTAGAGAGAGCATTTCAATTCACAAACTTATTGATTTATTTGAATGGTATGAATATTTCGCACTCATTCAACGGCGGCCAGCATTGTGGTGGGAGGGAACCGGGCAGAGCCCTCTAAGAGGCTCTTGGGTCATTTCGCTGCGCTGGCACGCTAACCACCTCGGTCATTCAATACACAAATGATTGAACAAGCTGCCTATAACTTAGCTTTCTAAACATAGCTTATATATTTAACTATAATAGGACTCTTGTACAAGCACGGAAATTCTAGAAATGGAAATTGTTGGAAGTAATTGCTAGGGTTACAAAGCTAACTGTACTTTCAAAATACAGAAGCGAAAATTGTATTAGACAGCTGAGACTAAGAATATAGGTCTTTCTTCAGAAACTACCGGTTGTATGCAATGGCTTTTGGAACTTTTTACCATTTTGATGAATGTCTCTTTGCAATATGTGAAGTGTGAAACGCATGTTATACCCTCCTTTGACAGGTCTGTTTAATCGCCTGAGATCTAGGCACAAGGCGTTATCCGTATGGCCAATACAATGTATTTTTTATGGTGCAAAATAATCAGTTAGGCGGGTAGGGGGTTACCCTGAGATACATTACCCTGAGATGATTGCAAAGCGACATAAATGACTTATGCAGTCAGGGTGTAACAGATTGGTCTATTTATAGCCTGCTGCTGTCACTTTGAGCAACGGGCAAACATAGTAGTCCAACGGCAAAGGCGCCTTCTTACCTCGTATTCTCTGTTGGGTTTATCAGCGGTATCATTTTAGTGTAAAGAAGGATTCCGGTCCTCAGAAAAAAACCCAAAAAACAATCACTCCATTACGAGCAACTCGAATGGCTTTGGCAATTTAGTGACAGGACAGTCCATCGGTTATCGAATAACTCTACGTGTATACTGATCTTCGGCACGTAGTTGAGATATAAAGGTAACGTTAACTTTTTATTGACGGACATTAATCTTTCATTGAAGAACATTAACTTTTCATTCAACCCAAACCCTAATCATTGTAACATTATTACTGAGGATATATTTTTGGTCAGCCTGTATGCCTTTGGGTCAACGCCTTACGTTCATTCCAAGCTGCTTTCTGGTGAGCTCACTTTTTCTGCACCTTGTATAAATTGATGATTAAGATTTAATGAGGATAAATTCCCTTACTGACTCCAATCGTAACACCCTATCGGGCTTGTATCATTTCAGGCTTTTGGCGGTTAAAAAATGGAATGCAAATTGTTGGAGATTGGATAGAAATTTACGAGCGGACTAGGAATGAGCTGGAGACAGCTGTAGAAAGTAATGCTTCGACAGTGCAATAGTTGATAACAAGACAATAAAAACATGAAATAATAACTAACTTGAAAGTAATAAACTTACTTGTGTAAAATCTATTTTGTTCAATTAGAGTGAGAACGAGGTAATAAAGAGGCTACACCGGATATGTTTGGCTAAACATTGATCAGCGTAAATCCAATCGAATTTTGGCCCTTATTTTAGAATAGCCCGAATAACAGACTTTCACAGACACGTCTGTGCATGTTTTACCGTTCAAAATCTGCAACAAAGTCTCAAATTTATACAGTGGGTCGAATTATAACGTTATCAAATTTTAGAATCATTTTAACACTCTAAATAGTAATTTAAGCTGACAGCTTCGGTGGTTTAATGGTTTGAGCGTCCCCATCAAAGTCAGCAGGCCTGGGATCAAACCCGGAAGGGCCATTCTAACGGGTTTAAAAATGGTACTTGTTGTTGCCTCGCCTGGCACTCAGTGTTGAGAGGTTAGAGCAAGGAAACAGGACTGGTTGGCCAGGTGTCAGTATAGTGTGTCTGGGTGGGGTGTCATGTCTTGTGTCTTCGGCAGAAGACTGCAGTGGCGACAGCGGCAAAGACTTGCACAAGAAGACACATTATATCTACACGTGCCTAATGATTCCTCGTCGCAATATGACTGAAAAATTAAGTACGCGTTTAAAGCCCAAACATACATACATGCATACATAATAATTAAAGCTATTGTTGGTAAATAGAGAAGAAATGATTTAATTAGAAAATAAGAATTTTTTGGCTAGTATGGACTTTTTAACCCATCAACGTATGGCTGCTATTCTTCATTTCAAAATAACTTTACTTTTTTTTCTTACCTCTTTAAATACTTAAGATTTACGTCAAATGAGTTCCTGATGTATTAATCAACTTTTACAAATAAACGTACTGGGTGTTTTAAAATAAAGAAACTAAGACAAAATGAGTGGCGTGATGGGAAAAAAATTTTTAATACTACATGTAGTATTTTTAAATATTTGGGCACAAAATTTCAAAAGGGGATAATTATGGACTATATTTGCAGAATAAAGTCCTATTAAATCCCTTTCTTTTCCAGCCCCAAATGAATAGTTCCTGTTGAATCAGCTCTTTTGCATCTCAGTATATACCTACACGTAACATGAAACGTTCACAAAATTCAGTTTATAGCTGAATATAAAAGAAGAAAATCTTCTATGTGTTACAAAATGTACATTTAATTCTACAGTATAATACATCTCCTGGAATTAACTGATGTATAGCCATACTGAATGAAGACAAACCCATATCACTATATACATTAAAATTGGTCGTGAGCATGGTCGGATTAAACTCCTCCAGGGCTACTCGCATGGTATATGTCAAGTACATAATCCACATTGCTTTTCCCATTGAAAGTTATTGGAAGGTTGTGTCTAGTTACGCAGAAGTTATTTTCCCAAATCAGTCGTCTGCCTCAATCTATGTTCTTTACTGGAGAGTGACATAGGGATATTAATACGCTGTACATGTCCCTGGTGTTTTTAAAAGTGAATAAAACATGGGGGTTAAAATAAAGCACGCCTGTGTGACCACGATCATATCTTTACTTTTTTGACTTATTCTCTTTTCCAATTAATTTAATGGACTATAGAGTTTAACTAGAAAGTTCAACTAGGTAGTTTACAATATTGACAAACACTTGTCATCCATATAAGCAAAAATGTACGTAATACAACTATTCCCAGTCGAACGATTTGGCTTAGACAAAAATTGCCTTTCTTTCTCACAAACATTAAGAGACAACTGCGTAAAATCTTTGCCGCATACGATCTAAGTCTACTCAATCAACAACGATGGGTTGATGCTTTACTGGATGTCCCATCCAACACATTCGGGAACAATACCGCCATCGAGGATAAAACTACAATATTCAATACGGCATCTTGTTCAAGCCAGTGGAACAGAGAGTAATTAATAGAAAATAATTCGAGCAGATAATAGCTCCAGGTAATTTTTCATTTTCGGAAACATTGCGTTCTGCCGGTCGAAAGTCGTTTCATATCTTTACTTCTTATATAGCCTATATGTAGGAGGCTGGTATATGGCGTATATAGGGTTTACAGACTGGATTCAAGCGTCTGTGGTCGTACTTAACATTTGTCCAGTCATATGACGACGAAACTCCTCTGTCATTGTGTCGGACTATATCTATAACGGCCAATGTTCAATAAACAACTGGTCCATAGATTGCACAGATTTCAATTCATGCACTCTCGTTGATAAATGCCGAGTAGTCGCATCGTCTTTTCTCTATATGCATGTACTCTGGTAAAAGACAACCTCCGTATATATACACGGTAAGACCGTCATGATACGATCCACACATTCTAACATCTAACACTGTTGACGTCATTTATGTGGATCAGAGGGGAAAAAAAACACAACAATGTATACATCTGTAAACGACCGTCTCTCTAGTTAGCATAAAATCCCGAACTGTCAAGTCTGATGTGCAGTACTGTGAGCTCTGTCATCTCCATTTATCCTTGTTAATAAGTTATTAAGGCCTCCTGAAGCCACGACATTTATTAACTGCTAAACTGGTGTCGTACTAATAAACGGTCTAACATAATACTGCCATGTGATATAACCAGGAAATGCTACAGTAAGACACAGATCATGTTTCACTTTATAATAAGGCTGCTTGGCTGTCAAGAAAATACCATTAATTTCACGTGGCATAGCCAAATGTGAAAAACGCAACCTAACTGGAGTAGCTGGAGAACGGTCTTAGTTAAAGAGCATATTTATAAGACCTGTGTTTTACGCCGTGCTCAAAAATATTTCACTCATACAACGACGGTGAGCATTATGGCGGGAGGAAACCAGACAGATCCCTGAGTAAACCGATTACCATCTGCAGGTTGCTAACTTAGCTTCAATGCACGTACGGTCTGAGACGAGGCAAGCATGAGCTGGACCTGAACAGCGACCGGATTGGTGAGAGGCAACTGGTTCATATTGCAGTGTAGTACGCTAACCTCTTAGTCCCGGAGGCCCCT
Organism: Liolophura sinensis; assembly: GCF_032854445.1. Taxonomy (NCBI): domain Eukaryota; kingdom Metazoa; phylum Mollusca; class Polyplacophora; order Chitonida; family Chitonidae; genus Liolophura; species Liolophura sinensis. Next base: position 40,938,341 of record NC_088300.1, on the reverse strand, counting down.
TGATTGTCATGGGCAATACTATCGCGTTGGAGATACATGATGGAGGGAACCTGGTCGCCCACTGACCACAGCAAAGCTACTGACGAACTTTCCGATGTTTGATGTAAACATACTCACACTATGTTGGAAAGAGACAAGTGATCTTCAGCGAATGTTAGACCACCCCCCACAAACAGGGACAACGTGGGAATCTACATATCTCCTGTTAAGGGAATCACCACTAGCCATTTGATTAAGGCATGCACCCTCATAGGTTCGAAGGTAGCTTTGTAGCTTACAGCAGTGTGATACACTAATATGATTTCAGCGTCAATTCTGGAGGAAAAGCGTTCGGTCAGAACTGTATGGTTTGAATGGATCTATAACGCGTCTATGGATAAGACTCAAATAAAAACAGCAAGGCCTTTGCACATTAATGCGTGTGTGTTTGTAAATACATGTCATGCTTCGTTAATATTTGCAGAGTGTCATTTAACAACATTCCAGTGAATAAATTAATAAAGTGTGCATGATTCTATCAAATCAAGGGGTGAACATTCAAGACTTATATGTGTACATTAGCAGTTTCCGGATCTTATCCAAGCAGGAGTTGAAAGAAATCTCACGTAGAGTGCTGGATTTCGGCTGTGGAAATCCAAATTCAATTCATCCAGTGCAAACATACTGAAGCCATGAGCACTGCCTTGCTACTTAGTCAATTTGTTATACCTGTGTTTTCTTTTTTATTTGGCGTTTTCTCTATTCACAAAGGCAACTTCATGTAAACCTGGTCTACACGTGTTTGCCGTCATCTGCTCCTATAACATTTGTTAGCAATTGCATAGGGAGAAGCTTTAATATCTTGTATAGATAGTGCAGAGCATGTTATGAGCTCATTCAGCATCAGGACATTTGCCCCTTACGTGAGATCACGTGCATTCCAGGGTATCTATGGTGGGATTGTACACGCAAACGTTTTTGTTAAAACACAAGCTGGCATCCTTTTAGTAGACATTTTCAGCAAATCATTTCCAACGTTTTCTCCGTAACATTGTTTTTTTTTCTAGAAAACATGTGAAAGGTCTACTAGAGTGGTCAAATACCTGTTTTTATTTTGACATGTATATGCCTATCAATTTTTGCTGTGGATATTCAAAATATTTTCATGATACGATGCCGGTCAGTTTTATCTGTGGTGGAAACCAGATTGAGTGTCCGGGGTAAACCAGCGACCGTGCGGTAATTTACCGACGAACTTTCTGACATGTGAACATACATAATGCCGAAGTTATAGAAAACAATCAGTATTGTGCATGCTTGGTCGACCGCCCATTATCACCAAGGTCCTACGAGCAAACTGCATGGACCTTCCTCACCTGCTGTGTCACGTGCTAATGAGTTGCGCACAATACTCTGAATCTAATTACGCACATATTCAAACTGGTTCGACGACAGGACAAAGTAAGTTTCACTAATTCCCTTAAACCCATAAAAGCATGCTTTAACCACAAAGCTACACAATACCGCAATCAACGGAAAGCTGGTATGTTCTCACGAACAGACCTAATGAACAGCCAGAATTTGTTCCAGTTAGTGATGCTGGCCCTGACAATGTAACATCTAGTACTCACTGGAAAAGGCGATGTCACCACCCTCTGAGATATGGCCATCCGTAACCACACACCCACAAACACACAGCTGTATGCCCATCATCAGCGTGATCTTCACTAAAGGTGTCCCATATTTTTCTTGTCACTGAAGGTCGTTTCACTGGGCAATGATTCTCCTCCTGAAAATTGCAGACTGAACGTTCCTGTAGTTTGTTATACTCGACAATAGATATCCACTGGATTATGGCAAGGCATACACGTAACATAGTGAATTACGTGAAATCACGTGCATTCCACGTATAAGATTTCACATTTGTTCAAAAGATTCACAACAGGTATAAGGTTTAATACTGTCTTCACTGAATCGCCAGAGTCATTACTATATACTCGATCATTTACTTCGCGTAAATGGATACACGGACTAAAAAGTTCAGAATAAATTCAACACGAAGAATCCCGTTTCTCTTTTACACTCTCAAAATCTCTGGCTAATAAGAACCGTCAGTGACTCCTCTTTTGGATTACCTTGTCCACAACAATTTCTTTCATATTCTTCCACTACATTTGCAGCATTTGTTTAATGTAATTATCCTTGTGGCAAGCTATTCTCTAATTATTCCTAATTTGTATTTCATATACTCGGATCCTCATCAAAGTGAGAAGCTCGTGCTGGCTTCCTGTCCGGTCGTAGATTAGGAGGATTGCCAGAATCTGCGGATTGGATTTTCCTCTCACTCTAATGCAGGATGTTATCATGTAGGTGAAATATTCTTGAGTAACGTGTAAAACACAAGTGAAATAAATAAATGCACTACGGCCTATTAAAGACCGCTTTTCCTTCCCTAATCCAGCTAGGTTGGCTTTTCGTGTATTTAGCTATTCGTGGCTGTGACGTGAAAGTGTGTTATTGATAGCTAAGTTGCTTTTTTATAAAGAGACCATGATCTGTATCTAACAAAAGCATTCCTTGGTTATATCACAGGACAGAAGAGGGTCAGATCGTTTAATACGCCACCACTCAACAGTTAATACATTTCCTAGCTAGTAGTCACTCTAGGCTCGTCATTGATTTCCCCCTTTCACGATTTCCTTATTCAAGAATAATCCTTAACTACTTTTCTAGCAACTTAAGGATGTCCTTTATATACATGTGGGCACAGAATTGGTTCTTGAAAAATAGACAACGGGTTGAGGTACACTAGTGTAAATGTTTAGTAAGGGAAACCCACTGAGACTAGAAGGAACACGTGGGTTAGAATATACGATGAATCAAACGTGAATAAATACATTAGACTTTGATAGGGAAGCCCGGGGTGGTGTGTTAACTAGCTTTTTGAGAGACGTTCAGGTCGTTGTTATGAGAATTGATTTTGTTCGTTTCCTCAATGGAAGAAGTAACGCAGCACAGAATGTGCTGAGGCATTTAGAGGTATTGATTTTCCCAGACCACCGCTTGAACAGTTTGGAATAGCTCAACTAGAAATTAAATGGTCTCCAAATGCACATAAATGTTATTTTACAATGGCGGTAGCAATAGGATACAGCCTTGATTCCTTTCTTACGTTTATACACACTTGTATCCTGATTATTCTGACATGTGTTGCCCACAACTTAGGATTTTCTGGGGCTTTTCACCTAGTCACCTTTCCAGACTGTTCACGTCAAAGATGTATATATTTGACTTACCCTTTCACTGTGCCAACATTTCAGGTACTTTGTGCCATAAAGCCTATTCTGACTGAACATTTCACAATGCCAGCTTAAAGGCCTATTCTGACTGAGCATTTCACTGTGCCAACTCTTCAGACTATAAAACTTGGTTTTTCACAGCTTTATTTCATACGGTTTCATACGGTTCGTTTCAAGCTACTTTTTACTCTAAAAAACGCATAGGTGATGCATGTCCACTTGTGACCTGGTGTTATCGCTGAATGAGTTTCGTTTGCTTATTTCATGAATCCTGACATTCTGATTTTGCTGGGACAAGCACGTCCAAGGAAGGCATTGTTGACCTCGTTGTAGAGAACAGAGCACATTTTGTTGAACAAACCACGTCTATTCTAATCATTTTCGCATGTTATTCCAGCCACATCATTGGTATTACAGAAAAAGTCAAAGGCTTGTTGACGCAGCGTATACACGTTTCTTTTCTCGCAAGGTCATGTAAATAGACTATGATGGATTGCCCCAGGAGAATCTTCAGTCTAGTGTGCTCATCTCAACACTCATCTCATCTCCCGGTATGTCCTCGACGATTACGCAAAACAACAACAAAGTCTATTGGCCTATTCACAAGAAATGTTATACATATGATAACATATAACGTATATCATATGGTAAGAGGTATAGAACATGATGCTTGTTTTGATTTATTTTGGTGTATTTTACAAAGGAATGTTTTCAAAAGCCCAAAAGAAGAAACATTTCAGTGGGTAAAATAACTGTCATGGTTGTTTCATTTAGTAGGCAGATCCAGTTTATAATTAACATTTTTAATAATTGGCTTACTTTGCTTTGAAATTGGCTGCCATAAATAGGCAAACTGCTGATCTGAGTATGTTTTGGGCCGGAATTTTTGTTATACTTATTTACTTTGTTAACAGCATATTCGAAGTATTTTGAGGTTTGCCAGCTGATTTGTGATTTTCCTTGTGTGCTATTTTATATATGTTGATGGACGGATGGATACAGAGAGATCGCTAACAAAATGGGAGGGTAACTTGTTTAGCGACGGCCCTGGATCACAAAATTACAGAAAAAGTAAGGGCCTACCGTTCAGTAAAAATGCCATTTTTTTGTCTTACGACATCTTCCGTATAGGGTTGAATATACATGTATTTGCAGATTTCAATCTGTAGATCTCCCTCCATCCGCATATATAAATTAGGAGAATTACAGAACTGTGTTTACCTCTTGTCTTCTCATTTTTGTGAGAAGTCTTTATTATTTGGTATCCAAGTGCATAAACGATGGATGTAAATTGTATTATAATGTATATCCACAGGCCAGGTGGCCTTATGCAGTGAAGTTCAGTCAATCAATCAGTGGTGGAAACCTGAACCGACACCTGTCTCGTTTTATTATAAAATTCACAACACGTGTTCTGTATGTTTGCAGAAGTGCAGCAGGTAGTTATAATGCAGATCTAATGAACAGTAATTGCCAAATTACGACCTCCCACATGGCAGACGCGAAAAGTACGGCAAGACATGACGCTATCTTTAAGTCAAAATGGCAGGGATTTCTGCCACGTAAAGCGAATTTTAACACCTCTAATAAATGAACTCTCGTCTACTTACCTAAAAAATAGGCCATATTTTAAAAGAAGCTATTATCAGGCCTATCTGCACAGTTACATTTGTATGTCGATGTCGCCAACATATCAGCGAAAGGCGTCGGTATCACATTTTGTGACGGGTTATAACGTTACTGCATGGTGAGGTACGTGACACTTTATGGGTGCGTTGTGGTGTGGGTATGTTTATTGAGTGGTGAGGAACGTTCATATGTTGATACATGATACCCCAGTATTATGAGGCGCCTTAAGGCTGTATTATGAGGTACCTTGGAGTTCTAGGTAAAGATCAGGGTATATCGGCGCAATGACCCAGGAGGTCCATACGGTAGCTGTGAGTCCAATCGTTTGATCGATTACAGTCTTATTATTGCCAGATCTGTTTTACAAAATAAATAAATCCACTGGCTACTGACTAACTTGATAATCGCCAGGAACAAATCACGTCCATTCTGATTATTTCTGAATGTTATGCCAGCCACGTGATTGGTATTACAGGAAAAATCGTTTAACGTTAGACCTTATCACGTCAAAGGGATTCAAATGTGGCTGCTAGTATCGGAAAGGCTGAAAAAGAGCCTCTCTTTTCTTATAAGGTTTCGTCATCTATAGATAAAGAATACAAAACAAATGTTCACAAAATTATGTTTTACACGAGGACCTGTTCAGCTGATCGGGTTCACAGCAGACAGGTGTGTGGATTAGTCGTATTTACGCCAAACCTGCCTGGAGAACAGACGTCCTATTATTTTCACCCGGCGACGCCACAAGCCACCTCATCTGATTCCCTGTATTGAGTTAATGCTGTTTTATTGTTCACTTCAAGGCTATAAACCTGCAGTTCCTTACACCTGATCCTGTTTACATCAAAATGACTTGACCCTAATTTGCTTTTAATCCAGACTTTATGTAACTCAGCAGGCGGCAATTTGTCATTTTACGGTTACCAAATGTCCAGTGAAATCGCTTTTAAAACCTTCATTCTGTAATGGAGATTTAGCAGACTTTAAGAGAAACCTAAATTTTCCTTTATCGAGGAAATGTGGTATAGTTTTAATGGGTTATCACAACGATAAAAATGTGTTTGCAGCTCTTAAGTAAGTCAAGCTTTTGTTGTCGCAGTATAAGGAAAATCCTTTCCTGATAAGGTCAAGTAAATAAAATACATCCTCCCAGAAGAATGATCAGTTCACGATATTCCTTCGACATTTCAAAAAACAACAATGAAGTCTCTGGTCCTTTTCACAGGAAATGTCCTACATGTGATGAGTCATGAGGTAAGAGGTAGGATATGATGCTTGTTTTCGTGTATTATCAGTTTAATGGACAACGTGATTTTTGAATGAGGGTAAAATGAAAGGCTAAAACTGTGATTTCCGTTGTCTTTTGATGTAGAAAGTCATTTAAATAATAAGACTTAATTTGTTAAAAATATATGCTGTATTGTTGTCTCGGAGCACCATTTAGCAGTGTTAGCTTTAGCAACATTTCATGTTTGGCCAGTGATTAATGAGCTTAGAATAACGGATGCTTCCTTATGTCAAGATTTATGAGGCTGAGTGCAGCGTTTGAAGAGAAGTAGTCTTTTTACTTCTTAAGATGATAGGTGTGCGCTGATGTTGTAAGTGGCCCTGATGTTGTACTAAATGTCGTAAAAAGAGATGCGGGAACAATGTCTTAAATCATTCGTACGATGATGTCACATTTCTTGAAGTGGTACCTCCCTATTTTGTGTCGTGCTTGATGTCAACTCTGCTTGCTGCGGGGGTACGTCTATACTGTATCATATTGCTGAGTTCTTGGGTTGCTTGGTCCAGGCGTTATTGTGAGGCGTGGTGTGTCTATATTGTGTAGTAGGGTATTTCCGTATTTGTGGCCAGACATATTGGCACTGTGAGATGTCACTGCGGGGTGGGGTGGGCCTGAATTGTACGTGATGTACGTGAGTATTTTTTGACATGATATGCCCATACTGTTTTGTGCAGTAGTCTATATTATGGCTGTGTTGGGTTCCGAGGTAGATCTCTGTTTTGCAGAGCGATAAATCTTGTGTCTTGCGGTAGACATGTACTGTTATGTGCCATATGTCTATATTCGTGGTGTAGTGCATCTGTATTTTGGGACATGTTACTTTCGCAGGGTATTGTGCAGTGGTGCATTGTGAATTGTGTAATGTATTACAGATGTTTCACATGCGTCAGCAACAAAGAATGTTGTCATTTTTACAGTCAGTGGCAAATGGATTATAAAACTTGCACTTTTCTTATTCAGAATAAATGCAGTTTGAGATCATCCATTTTATTTGTTCTTTTGCCATTGACAGTGTAGGCCTTTATAAGGTAAACTAGCGCTTAAGTGCGCCTACATCACGACACACGTACAGCCTTTTTTTTAAAAAACAGAATGCAACTTTTGTCATGATTGATTTTGGATTACCGCGTGTACACTTTCAAGAACTCGACTTTTTATCAGCTTCCTGCTAAATCTGTTCCTGAACGTGTTTTTATAATCTGTTGTGGTTTAACCCCCAAGCTCAAGATTTCTAAAAGCAACAACGACTCACACTATTCCCCGCCCATATCTCATAAGCGCCCTTATGAAAAATACCATGGTTTACCATGGTATTTACCACGTATAGGCCTACATATACCACGATTGATTATGGATTACAATGGTATGAGCATTGGCTACCTTGGTGGGACCATGCTTAACTCTGATGCGATTACGGTACATGCACATGCAAACCATGGTTCTGTACCAGTATTGGCCATGGTAGAACCAACAAGTACATTGATGAAATGAAGTGCAGGAAATTTATTTCTTCGCACTACATGTACATGTATATGCAGCTGACAAGGTTCATTTTAAACTCGTTGAAAGGATGTATTTTAATCCATATCAACTCTGAACAATCTCATAGATGTCTTTGTCCAGCTGACTTAGATAACAGTCCTTTCATAAGAAACCCACTTTACGAATAATGATGTTTTGTCCTTGTGAAACTGGGGGGAAAACTTTAAATGAGTACTTTCATCATACATTCTACGATTCCGCCCACCTGTGACAGATGTTAAACTATTCTTTCACGAGGTGTTTTCTCAAGGAGGTGGCGTTAGCAAGGGCATATTATAACGGAATATAAAAAAACTATGGCCACGTTTTATTTTATGGGGAGGTAAAGAAACGACATTTTTCAGTAAACTCAATTTTCAGAGATCTGTAGAATGCACTTTTTTCTCTTGAGAATCTCTGTGCATGAAGTACAGAGATGACTTTTATTCTTACATTAGGTTAACAAAAACTTCGTCCAATGGCGTCACAAATATTTCGCTTCAAAAACATATTAATTGCAAGCCGGCAGCATCCACTTCGTTGAAAGTTGTTTTCAAGAATTTGTATCTTGGATTTGCTTTTGTTTACGTTTCTGAGGTAGAAATGTCTCAGAAAGGATAGTTGTGTTACTATGTGTGTAGTATCTTATAGAAACTATCTGGTACCGCGCTCCCAACACGTTCATCGATAGCGTCATTTCGGACAGTTACCGACCACTGACGGAAAAATGCATAAATAAGGGGTTGTTAAGATTAATAATACATGCCTCAAAAACTATCCTATAAGCTATTTTAATAATTCAAAGACACCACACCTGTTTCGCCGCTATTCAACAAATCATTCCTTATCGGGCAGACGGATAGCACAGTTGGTAGAGCGTCCGCTTCGGGACCGGTAGATCCAGGATCAATCCTTGATCGAGTCACACCTAAGACTTTAAAAGAGGAAGTTGAAACTTCCTCGCTTGGCGTTCAGCATGAAGGGGATAGTGCAACGACTGGTTGACCTGTATCAGTATAATGGCTCGGGCGGGGCGACTTACTTGCCTTCGATAAGTCGTCTCAGTGAAGCAGCACTAAATAAAAGAGCGGTGGAAATCCGTCCTGCAACAAGGAGGCACATTACACGTACATGCACCCTAATGATTCCTTCGTCGTCATATGACTGAAAAATTGTTGAGTACGACGTTAAACCCCAAGCACTCACTCACTCACCCCTTATCGGGCAGAAGACAATTTTACGCGTGACCATTCATGTTAAGATGAAAGAAAGAAAATTTTAGTATTACCAAATGCTAAATACAGTTTCTAAAGAAAGGCCCATAACTGTCGGTCTCTGATAGTGACTCATATATTTGTCCATCGCGTGAAACGGTTTGATGACGTTTCATTGCGACGTGCACGTGTCGAAAATATCATGGAATACTTGACATTGGTATTTTGGCCTGTGTCGAGTTTATCAAATATCATTATTACCTGCCTGGAAAACCAATGGAGGGTTGTTTATGGATGCATCACCCATGGGTCTTGTGGTAATCGACTAGCAGCGTGCCTTTGCGGTTAATGAACGTCACACTAATGTCTAAGGCGGCTAAGATTAATCGCAAGGTTTTCACATTCATGTTGTGTTTAAATTTATCAAAAAGGCTAATGGTGCTCTGTGTCGGTAGTGGATGTGTTGAGCAGAGTACGTGAATGTGAAATGACGATATGTAATAATACTTGAAACTAAAATACTTGAGTACTTTGAAACTCGGTTTTGTTATCCATTTACAGAAAACAAAATACTTGTCAAATTCAACCTTAATACTTTATATTTAGGCCTATAGATTTACATGTGATCTAGCTCAAACTACGAAAGTCTTAGATAATAGGATGCAAACAACATTTCATAATAAATATTACAAAGGTTACAAAGTTTCAGCCTGAACACACAGCGTGAGAACTGATGACTGTGCGCATGAATGGCCATAAAATATAACTCATCTCCAACTATTTAGTAAGCCCTAAACTGGAAGACAATCTGGTTGACAACTTGAAAGAAAAACAGTTACGGGCGTAAAGATGTAGTCGATTACGTTATGCAGACTACCAAAAGACAATAAAATTCCAATGCTCATCACCTCCATAATTCATATTTTTGCCAGTGAGCTTTTTGAACTGATCTCTGTTTTTAAAACTATCAAAACATAGCACGTGGATCTAATATGCGATGCCTCTGGAGAATAAAGTAAATAAAATCCTCTGCTGAAAATTGATCCCATCTACCAAGTAATACACATGCATGATATGAAGTAATTTCTCTTTCTATGAAATCTATGACACATAAAGACACTGCCCTAACGTGTTTTAGCTTTAATGATCTACACCTTTTTTTATAATTTAATACACTTTTTGTTTTTACGGCCCGGGCATGTCTTCCCTGTTGATGTGAAGTTTGTTTTTCTGCCTTTATTATCCGCAGTTGTGATTCAGACACTTGTCAAGTGTTATAACTGGTATACATATAATCCAAACCAGAAGAAATTCAGAAGCCCATTCACATTAAGAACTATTCACAGGCCTTCCAAACTACAGATTAAGTATTCCTAAAATCATTTCCGAAGACTTAAATAACAGTTGAGGGCCGGTCTTATAAAAAGAATAGAATATTATATCTAATTTTCATGATATATGAATCGATGTTTTCAAACGTGGAGATATTAGGATATAGTGGTGAAGAAAAAATGAGGTTTTATTTCTATTTGTGATTTACATGTTTATATCTAATAATTGAAAACGACATGTCATGAAAGTTGGGCTAGGTTTTTACTAACCTTCTATAATGGATTATTCCACTGATTTTAACTGGAATGATCCGGTTTACTCTGGGTTTTTCAAAACTCAAAGTTACGTGCTGATAAGGTGACATTCAGTAACCAGGTCGCAGGCTAGTTTCTTGCTGTCCTAGCCGTGCAGTGCTTTGGGCGAGCATATTCCATTTGATCTTACATTCGTACGAAGATTTTGCTCAACACATCTGTAAGTAATCTGCAGTAATTGTGATGGATTTGGATTATTTATAACATTAAATATTCTCACATAATAACCTCCACATAAAGCTAACGTGGTTGGTTTCATTTTATTTATATTTCTCTTATGCATTTTACTTATAAGACGACGATCAGTTTTATGGATGGAGGAAACCGGAGTGCCTGAAGCAAACCGCTTTCGTTTGGCAAGTTACAGATGAATGTCCCAACGTCTGACATATAGATAAGCACACCACATTGGAGGAAGACAGGTGGTCCTTAACGGAAGTTAGATAAAAGATCGCACTAGCGCGGTCAACCGCTTTTTGTCACCAATACCCCACGTGTATTGAGGTAATGTGCAAATTGAACACCCTGTTCAAGATGATTTTTAAACCCGAACCTGGCGTGCCTTGGTGATTGACAGAACCTACAATGAAGTTGTCTATTGAATCACAATGATAAGATGATAATGTTTAATCATACTTAAAGGACAAGACATCACCTGGCTAAAACATATTTCAATTGAAAGCAGGATTTTCAAACTTTCTAAAAAGCATCATACTTTAGTTTTTAATGAGATTGCAGAGAAACAACATGTAGAACAAAATGACAATACTGCCCAAATGGCTGGTGTGAATTGATGCAGCCATGTTGGGAATTTTATCCAATCAAACACGTTGCTATCAGATTGCGCGCGTTATGCTGTGCCTTTACCCATTCAGTACTGTTGCCATGAAGTGACATATGATAACATAAAACAACTGCATAAGACATCATTTTGAGATCGTTTACAACGCTTTATTTACGTGAAGCCGAAGGGCAATTTCACACAGTGTTGTGTATCAATTACCTTTCCCAACATACGTAAAATCAGTTGACTTACAAGCCGTGTGATATCCAAAGACCACCTGAACCAGAAATACCCTTGTCATATATCAGCAGGATACTCGCAAACTGAATAAATCTTATATTTGGTCAACTGTATGAACAGTTCAAGCTGTGGAAGAAATATCCTTCCAGTTAATCACTTAATCCTTCATCGCCGAAGTCCACAACTTCAATCTGCCAAAGGCTACTATTATAATTATATGGGAAATACCTTCGACGGTAGAGAGCTAGAGTAAACGTGGCGTCACCTTACTGTTGATTATGGAGACGAATTGGAGCTGTGAGAAGACAAAGTTTCACTAAACTTTTACTGGGTTGAAAAAAATGTAAAAAAAAAAACAAAACATTTAATGCCGATTTAAGATACTTTGAATGATAATCTTTCAGTGGGCATAAACATTAGTCAGGTGCTGTCTTTCACTTTATGACCAGATCTTCTCCAATACCCAGTGTATCTTTTATGCCCTACTCAAGATTATTTCATGCGGCGGAGGCCAGCATTATGTTGGAAGGAAACCTGCGAAAACCCACAAGCATCCGCAATTTTCGGACATACCTTACAACGTACTGTCTCCTTCATGTTTTGTGTGATTGCTTGATTCTTGAACCAATCCAAACTTTAGCCGACAATCGTTATCCCCAATTTATTAAACGTGATGTCATTTGATTCGATAATTAATGAAGCGAAACATTCCACAGATGAACCCAATTCCACAATTTGCGCCATTATTTGAATAGCTGCAAATCAGCATTGTAATGAAAATTAATTGTCACCTCAGACAAAGAACAAAACAGACTTTTACAGCATTATAGTTCAAATCAGGCAATTATTTGTCCTTGATGTCGGATCTTCCTCTCGCGGTAAAACACGAGAGCAGTGGTTATTTTGACATCAGTCTTCCTTTGCCGACGATGATCGCACAGAGCATTGCTGACAGACCCGTTCTATGACAGCCGGTGTTTTATTCTGCCCAACACATTACTGCATCTTCCGGAACTCATCTATTTCTGGAAGATACTTATTAACTGTCGGTATCAGTGTAGAGGCTTACACTGATGTTCAGTAACAACAGACTTCCAACACAGACCCATCATGTATATTCCATCCCATAATGCTCATAGCGCAGTTTACATAAAAACCTAACTTGTTCAAATAACGAATGAACACTACACCCCTCCCTGTTTAGGACGAAACTTTCCAGTAATCAGTTATTAGAATTACCATTACTCACAATATAGTAGCGTACTCAATCTATATTGAAATGATTGATGGATTGAAATGAACTGGAAAGAAAGTTTATTTTCAGAATTTTTTTTCAAATCCACGTTCTGATTGTCCACATCAACGAAAGGCCTGTATGTAATGATAGATATTTAGTTAGTCATTAAATCACAGAGTTCAAACTAAATGACACATATAATAGACTAAAGTAAACTTCAGGAGTATTCTACAGAATGATCATTTCGCATAAAGTCATTGGATTAAACATAAGTTCACAATCTAAGCTAAGTCAGTTTGAACTGAACACATTTAACTGATTGTCTGAATTTGGTAAAACGCGTTGTTACACAGACACAGTTCCATATAGGCTGTCCACTAGGCCGAGTTAAAAACTCTTAATGTCCCACATGGCCAGTTCGATAGGATGGGACTCTGACGCTTCGACCAGATCTGGTTCGCGGACGTTCCGGTACGTTAACAAGCGAAGTCACCAGTTGTGGTCGATCTTGATCTAGTTGATCTGGAAGATCCAGTTCACTATCGGAATCATGTTGAACGGAATCGGGTGGCCACTCGTTGGAGTTACCAGGGTTGTACAGTTTCAACAAGGATACATTGCTCTTCTTGAACTTCCCGCGAATCGTTAACATGGTCTCGGTTCAAACGTTATGGATAGTTTGTTGAACTTCTTCTGACGGAGTAGAACTCTGTCACTAGTTTTTAATGTCTGAACTTTAGCACGACGACGTCGGTCTGCATATTGTTTCCCTTTTTCCTTTAGAGTAGAGTCTCTTGCGCGGACGTCGAGCGCTGTTGACGGCATACGAGGTTGTGACGGTAGCTTTGTGTGAATTTGTCGATTGAATAACATCTCAGCTGGGGTGAGCTCAGCTGAGCCAGTGATCACATGGGGTGTGCTGCGATACGCCAGTAGGAATGTGGACGGTTCCTTCCGCCAATCTTTGCGTTCGGTGTGGCTTGTTCGAATCGCCTTCAAAAGAGCTCGGTTAAGTCTCTCAACCTCCCCATTTGCTTGAGGCCAGTACGGAGTTACACGTCGCAGTTTAATTTCAAAATTATCCATGTAGTCCAGGAATTCTCGAGGCGAGAGCTGTGGTCCGTTGTCCACGGTAATCTTCAGTGGTAGACCATGTCTGGCAAATACCTGATCTAACCAGTCCTTGATTGTGCTGGTTGTTACAGTTCTCATGACAGAAAGTTCTGGATACCTAGAATGGTAATCAACCATTGCAACCATGTAGTCACCTCCTGGGAATGGACCCAATATGTCCAATGATAATTCTTCCCATAAATTGTTTGGCAGGGAGGTAGGTGCAAAGGTTCAGGAACAGCAGGTTTATCAACCAGTTGGCATGGGTGGCATTTTTGAATGAAGTCTGTGACATCTTTATCAATACCACGCCACCAGACTTTGTCTCGTAGTCGAAGTTTGGTTTTACGATAACTTGATGGCCCTCGGGTGCCATTTGAAGAACGCGTTGTCGTAGCTGTCTGGGAATGACTAGCCTCGTGTCACGTAGTACAACTAAGTTAACAACAGGCATTTCTTCAAAAATGTTTCGGTATTCTCTGAGATATTTGTCCTTGTCAGCACATTGGATGGTTGGTTTAATGGTCCCTAATTGAGTGTCAGTTTCACTTGCTTTACCAATGCCGTCGTATGTCAAAGCTGTGGGTATAGCACTTTGTACTGGGAAGTTGACATACGCGTCAGCCACCTTTGCTTTCTGTTTAGCAAACTGCATAGACAACTTTGGCAAAACGTCATCTGCGATGGGTGGTTCAGGTCTGTATGCAGTCTCGCACCTGTACGGCTGTAGTCGTAATACCCATCTTTCAGTTTGTGGGGAAGGTTTACACCGGACAGAGTAGATGACCTCCAGTGGCTTGTGATCAGTAACCAGATTGAATTCGAGTCCATACAGATAGAGATGGCATCGTTCGCAGGCCCAAACTGCTGCGAGAACCTCCTTCTCAGTTTGAGAATATCGCCTTTCTACGTCGGTCAAAGCTTTACTGGCGTACAGGATTGGTCGATGCTCGCCATCATTTTGCTGTTGAGTCAAGATCGCTCCCAGGCCGACTGGATTCGCGTCGACTATTAGTCGTGTTTTGGTTCCAGGGATAAAGTACGTTAATACAGTGCCACTTGACAACAGGTCTTTGACGGTGTCAAAGGCTTGCTGTTGTTCAGTGTCCCACTTCCACTTTACGTTGGACCTTGTAAGTCGTCTTAACGGCTCTGTTACAGTCGAAAAGTCCTTGATAAATTTTGCACAATAATTTGCAAGTCCAAGGAATCTTCGCATTTCCTTCGCATCGCATGGTTCACCCGTAGACTTGATTGCGTCTACTTTTGAACTTTCGGAAGATATACCTGTTTTCGACAACACGTGGCCCAGGGAGACAAGACGATCCATACTGAATTTGCACTTTTCAGGATTTACGGTTAAATTTCTGTCTTTGATACGCTGGAAAACTTCTTCCAAACGCTGGCCATGCTCAGTGTGGTCTTTGCCGCCTACGATGGTTTCGGACACCCGCACACCCCTCTAACACCTGACTGATTGGGTGTTGATACATCTTGGGCGCAGCGGATATTCCGAACATCAGTCGTTTGTATCGAAATAATCCCTTATGAGTCACGATTATGGTGATATTTCGAGATTCTTCGTCCAACTCGATTTGATGGTATTTCCATTTTAGATCGAGTTTGGAGAACACTTTACAACCATTCATTTCGTGTAGAATATCATCACCTGTCTCACAACTGCTTCATTTGTCATGCGCCTATCCACAAATATCCTGACCTCACCGTTTGGTTTAGGGACAGCAACCAGCGGTGAATCCCATTCTGTCGGTCCAGATGCTGGGTCAATAACATCGAGAACCTGTAGCTGTTTGAATACCAAATATGGAAGACGGCTGAGCAATTGGTTTCACTGGTGAATCTACGTGTAGCTTTAACTGATAGGTACTTTCACAAGGCCACTGAAACAGTCCTAATATTTGTCCTTTATTTAGCTCATTTTGCCTCTCAAAACATTCACTTCCGGTCCAATCTTAAGTACACCGAGTTGCATCGTTGTCTCTTAGAGTAGCAGTGATCTGTTGCCAGTTGAAGCTATCAGGAATTCACTTTTGTTACTGTTTCTTCTTGTGGCTTACGTCAATTCACCAAAGGTCACTGAAGAGACTCTATAAACTCTCCTACCTATTACCACTTCCGTTTCTCGGGAATGCAAGGCGGTGTATTTTAGGGTGTACAGTATGTTTTCGCTGTCAGCGTGCAGGCTTGCATGGTGTGAAAATAACGGAAATTGTGTAAACTTTGGGCATGTATGAGTTATACTGATGAATTTTTGAAATTCTTGGTGTCGGGTGGTGATGAGGCTGCGAGTGACCTTGCCTTGGCGATGCCTTTTTACACCTCTCTGCTGCTGGCATTGGACGATCCAGGTTTTCACTATCAACCTATATCATGTTTGCTATGGCTGCTTTCTCACAGGCTGGGCAAAGTAGGCATGAGTGGTTATTTACCATAGAATGTTAAGAGCTGAGTTATAATACGCTTCGTTGACAAGTCGCTTATGGAAAATCAATAACAATTCCCGTGAACTACACAAATGGGTGGGTTTGCTTATATGTTTTTTTTTACCGGATTGGTATTTAACGTCGTGCTCAAGATTTTTTTCTCGTACGACGACTATCAATGTTTTGGGTAGAGGAAACGCGACCAAAACGGTGAAGATTGTAAGACAGTATTGTCAATGAAGATCATGTACACAGGGTGGATACTCCTTGTCAATGTCCTGTTCAAATTCAGAAATATCGTGCTCTCTTGCGGTTTGAAGATGAATCAATTATTCCGTTTCGAGATTTTTTCACACCGGGCAAAACGTTTACGTGAATACTGATTAGCATATACTCTTGGTGCTTGTAAGTTATCAATAGGCGAAAATTTTATTTCACACCTAATGTTTGCCAAACGAAGTATATTGGTGAATTCTGAAGGGTGTTTTGGGAGAAGAACTCGTGACCATAAAGTCTGAACTTTTATTATACTTCCCCACATATTTCTGAACCCCTGATTGTTTCGTCTATCAAAACAACCAGCATGTCCGTATCCAAATATCCCCGTGTGTTCAAGATGAATTATGGCTTCTGAGAGTTCGTATCTACATTAGACATTGTACCCTAAATATGTTTATGCGCACCATTTACCTGACTCTACAAATATGCCTTGTAATCCAAAAAAAAATGTATCTTATATCTCCTGCTGTTTTGGAACAAAAAGCAAATCTGCCTTTAGGAAGCGCCCGCCGTAAAATGAGGAATGCATTGTGGATATCTGTTGTAGACCATTACTGCTTTGTCTCAGAGACCTATAAAGGACAGCATGAGCAGATATTACATTAGAATTCGATTCCAGTTGTGATTGTATTCAAATAAAACAATTATGTATGACTTGGGGAATCAGTAACAAGACATTTTGATATTGTACAACTGTTTTTTTTTTCAATATGGTGTCATGGTTACATGCTGTGAACGCGTGGGTTGCACAAGTAGATAGGCTTCCGGCATGGGGATGATAATCTCAACAACAAAAGCGCTTACCCAAGGAATGTTAAATACCCCTGACAAAAACAAAAATCAGCTCGATCTATCCTCGACCATGAAATGTCTGCGCGATGCGTTCTGTAATGTTCAATGTGCCTAAAATGGAACACATATATTTGGAGAAGCCACAGCCACGGTTTTTTTGTGGCTCATTTGTCTTTTGTATTTACATGTTCGATTGTTTAACGCTATAATGAAACATTATTTAATTCACAATTATGGCGTTCTTTTCATGGGTTAGAGAAAATCGGAGGGGCCGAGGTAAACCACCCAACCTCGGAAAATTACTTTCCCACGTGTAACGTAGAGACATGCAAATCCAATTTCTTTTTCTATCTAATCACACACACTTGTCAATTTTTGAATTTCCAGAGCTTCAAACACCTGGTTTAAACCTCAGTAAAGTAATATACCCCTACGGTTGACTAATTTTTAGAGCGACCAGCTCGAAGTGAAGAGATCTGGGATCAAATCCGAGTCGGGTGATACATGCCGCCTGACGGCAGTACTTTGGCGGCATGGACTCGTCCCGCTACAAGAAGAATGAATAGAGAACAATGTATGTACACACATGTAATGACTCCTCATCGTCATGTGACTAAAAAATTGTTAATGTTTTACGATGTAAAACTCAAGCATACTTCTACACACATACATACATACATACACACTCCATCATACATACACACACACACCATCATACATACATACACACCATCATACATACATACACACACACACCATCATACATACATACACACCATCATACATACATACATACACCATCATAAATACATACACACACACACACCATCATACATACACACACTCCATCATACATACACACACACCATCATACATACATACACACACACACACCATCATACATACACACACTCCATCATACATACACACACACCATCATACATACATACATACATACACACCATCATACATACATACACACCATCATACATACATACACACACACACCATCATACATACATACACACCATCATACATACATACATACATACACCATCATAAATACATACACACACACACACCATCATACATACACACACTCCATCATACATACACACACACCATCATACATACATACACACACACACACCATCATACATACACACACTCCATCATACATACACACACACCATCATACATACATACATACATACACACCATCATACATACATACACACCATCATACATACATACATACATACACCATCATAAATACATACATACACACACACCATCATACATACACACACTCCATCATACATACACACACACCATCATACATACATACATACATACACACCATCATACATACATACACACCATCATACATACACACACACCATCATACATACATACACACCATCATACATACATACATACATACACCATCATAAATACATACACACACACACCATCATACATACATACACACATACACCATCATACATACATACACACACACACCGTCATACATACATACATACATACATACATACATACATACATACATACATACATACACACACCATCATACATACATACACACACAAACACCATCATACGTACACACACCATCATACATACATTCATACATACATACACACACACCATATATACCTACATACACACACACACCACCACACATATAGTAAAGTAATAAAAATGTCATAACTAGTATTTCTAAAATTTCTGCTCCCTTAATTTATCTCACCCTGACTTTTCCGGAGGTGTAAAGTACCTTTGGGTTATCCAAATGTCCAGCAATGTTTCTCCAAGCTCCTCTAATAATTGTATTGACTCAATTACTGGATTACTTGACGAACATAACCGTGGAACTAGCCATATGCTGGATGGCCGTACAGACCTTCAGCTCCGGACAGGCGGACATATTAGAGTGTCTAATGAAATGAAATAGCTATAATAAGCTGTAATGGCCAGGGGTGTACTGCAGTAACGTTTGGTGAGCTCCATTACAAATCTGTATAAAGTACCATTCCAGGTCAGAAAAGAAAACGACTTGATACATTAACCTGACAACAGTGTTCAACGGTGGTCAGCTGCATGGATGGATGGATGAATGGGTTTCAAACTAGTAATTAACGAACATTCCCGTAAAAGCGAGCGTAGTGTGTATGTGCTAACATTGATCAACTCCATGTAAGCCCACCAGAAGAATTCTAGAAATTCCGATAGACCACATACTTAAGTCTAATGCCCTTCAGTATACCCCACCACTTTCTGTAAGAAAATTATCAATATGAATTTATTTTAATAGGCCATTTATTGTATTTGCCATTGATAGGGATTGTTATTCGCCTTGATAAATTGTTGTGCGCCCTTCGGCCAGATAAGTAACTACCCTATTTCATCCTGCCGTCCGAAGTCTTAAGCCACAGGTGAAGCAAAACTAGTGCTACGTTTAAAGTACAATGAAAACATGAAAATGATACCAAAATCGGCTGAAAGAGCGTCAAGACGATTTTGAACTCTAATGTTTGAGTTCATTAAACATGTGATACATCCTCATTTAGACCACTAGGTGGTCCCAAATCCTCATCTTGCAAAAATTACTTTCAAGTGTCTTTTTACCGTTGAAGAAAAAATATTGCATTCCACATTTACAACTAACTTTTCGCACACATTCTTCTGAACTTCATGTAACTTTTATCATTGTTTTCTCGACATTTAAACCTTTGACATGCGCCGAGAAGGTCAGAGCTCTGGCAATAAATTTGGTTTTTGGACTAGTTCACCAGGCAATAAAAACTCGACCTTTCTCGCAGGCCACAAATGCAGTTATACTGTCAGCTTGATTATCCAAAGTTGCCTTCGCAGGCTCAGTTGTCTAGCTCACCTCATCTCACACAATTAACCCTTGACGAATTGGCACGAGCGTTCGAGTTCAACTCTGACTGGCTTCTCAGTAAGCTTTTTAAGCACCTGGCAAAATACAGTCTATCCACCGTGATCAGGATGCCTGGCTTCCTCAGTCCATCAACCTGACGCATGCCTTTACAATTACTAAAATATTCTTGAGCACGACGTAAAGCATTAATCCATTTAAATAAATACATCTATGTTTGCCACCTGACGATAACAACATCGATACTGTAATACTTAGTACTATCGTTACCCCTTGTGTCCTTCGCTCACGATCTTGCACAAACCTCTTTGCTGGCATCCATTCTTACAACATATTCTCAGGATATATTCCAACAATTCAATAATACATATATTAATTCACCAAGAAGCTTTTTGTATTTTGTATTTATATATCATCTTTATTATGCACATAAGAACTCATAAAGCAACTCTATTCAGTTTCACTGTGTTGGCGTTGATCTTAATCAAATATGACTTCGTATTTATCGCCAACGAGATCATCACAAACGCCGTGGTACAGCACACTCTTTGTGTGATACTTGCTGTGACCCTTTTTACACACACACGGACGACCATCTTTCATGAAGGTTCCGCCTTCCGAAATCAACAACATTCTTTCAAAATCAGGGCAGCCTGTAAAACAATATGTGTAGCGGTCAAATTGTTAGTCTGTTAATATTTAGTATTTTTATGTTCCTAATGTAAGCATTATACCATGTAACGTGTTGATAGTGTACTGTAGAGTGTGTGCCCGGGGAGGTCACTCTGTGGCAACCAGTCAGAGGGCGCTGTTCCAAGTAATAATCTGATATGAAGACTCTGGTCATGAGTATCTACCGAGATCTGTAAAACGGTAGGATTAATACCACTACGCATTCTCTGTGTTGTATAACAGTAATTTAGCCTATATTTAGTCTTATCGAAGGCACCTGCATGCATACATGTGCTCACTCGTTTGCGCGGTGTGTTACCGTATACTTTCTGTTACTTCTGTCCAGCGATTTCATTGTTTTTGTGACCTTTGGTAATTGCTATGATTACGGTATAACATTGGTTAATAATGGAAACTATTTTAAGTTTGCTACACATCATGTAGATTGATTACCAACTAACCTTTAAGTTTTTCAGTGTATTTTTACATTATACATTTATTGGAAATTGTCAGGTAAAGGAACGTTTCATACTTTGTTTTATCTGACGTTGTTCTCGAGTCCTCTGCCTATAAATAAGAATTTGTTTCAAATAACTTAAAGCTGAAGATAGTGAACTATGTTTTGTTTATCGTTACAGTCAATCTGTGAAGCAGAACGCTGTAATCTGTGACAGAACTGAACCTTCAGATCACGAATAAAGAGCAAGTTGGAACAGACACAGTATTTGCGTGTCACTAAGGTTAATACAATATGTTTAAAAATTAATACTTCGTTTGAAAATAAAGAAATCGCTATTCGACCTAAACTTTGGATTGCCTCAAAAGGAAAGAAAATTTACAGAAGTTAAAGTGTTCTATACATTCTCAGTTGTTTCTCACATCAATGACTGATGTTAAAGCCTTTTGTGTAATGAAAAGAGCAGCAAATATGTCCGAATCGAATGTCTGAAGAGCTACACAAACGCAGAGTTGAGTGAACATCCGTTAGTAGGTTACAGTCAATTGACAGTTGATCCCATGTCTAAGGGAGATGTTGATTACACCAGATACAATGTGGTTAAGGAACCTTTATACAAAGTTACTCGTTGGTAATTAACTGTCAGACTCATTGATTGATTTATTCATTGAAGTTTTAGTTTGTCACCTTCACCAAAAATCGCTTTTCAGTTCAGAAATCTGCCAAGTTAATTCACACAGAGCCTATAGAAAATGAAAGGCGTTATTTGCTCACCGTTGTACAGACAATGTGGCTTGGCATCAGAAGGGTTTTCACCATTCCAGACGTATGACAGGCTCTCGGGGTAAATACAGCGACAGAGTTTACCATATTCTCCCCATTCCTCTTTCAAGTTTCGCTGGACAGTGCAGTAGTCTTGAAACCAAAATAAAGGACGCTTGCTAATACACAGCAATATTTTATCCGACAATCAATTATTTAAAACGTGTTATGTCTGAAGTTCACCACGTACTGATGTTTTAATCTCGTTTAGGTCAAAACTGTTTCATTATACGGAAGAATGACTTGTCTAGTACACCATGCACATATATAACAGTATTACTACTTAACACTGATTTGGATTGAATAAAGAGAGCAGGAACGAGGAAAACAAGAACTTTCATAGTAGAGATTATCTAGTTTCTACGGCCTCACCCTTCCCATGTGTATTACTTTTATGCACAATATATATTGTATTCGCAAGTATACAGTATAGGTTATAACAGATACTTCAGGTAAATCAAATGGGATTGTTCCGGTTTTGAGCCACGAGACCACGACTCGCTCCTAAAGCTTTTAATTTATTGTCTGTATACTTCTGTGCATTTCGAAGAACACATATATTTGTTTTACGTCTATGACTAGACGAGTGTCGTGTCAGAAGACAGTTGGGAAAAAGCACTGTATTGCAATTATTTGATGTTAATAATTCTGAGGTTCATTTACATGCTTCACGCACATAGATTCACTCGGTAAATCCCAAGGTTTGGTCAGTGTTTCATGTACACAGATTTACTCGGTAAATCCCGAGGTTTGGTCAATCCTTCACGTACATAGATTCACTCAGTGGATCCCGAGGTTTGGTCAATGCTTCAAGTACATAGATTTACTCGGTAAATCCCGAGATTTGGTTAATGCTTCACATACACAGATTCACTCGGTAAATCCTGAGGTTTGGTCAATGCTTCACGTACATAGATTCACTCAGTAAATCCCAAGGTTTGGTCAATGCTTCACGTACATAGATTCACTCAGTGAATCCCAAGGTTTGGTCAATGCTTGACGTACATAGATTCACTCAGTGAATCCCGAGGTTTGGTCAGTGCTTCACGTACATAGATTTACTCGGTAAATCCCAAGGTTTGGTTAATGCTTCACATACACAGATTCGCTCGGTAAATCCCAACGTTTGGTCAGTGCTTCACGTACATAGATTTACGTGGTAAATCCCAAGGTTTGGTCAATGCTTCACGTACACAGATTCACTCAGTAAATCCCGGGGTTTGGTCAATGCTTCACGTACATAGATTTACTCGGTAAATCCCAAGGTTTGGTCAATGCTTCACATACACAGATTCACTCGGTAAATCCCGAGGTTTGGTCAATGTTTCACGTACATAGATTCACTCGGTAAATCCCAAGGTTTGGTTAATGCTTCACATACACAGATTCACTCGCTAAATCCCGAGGTTTGGTTAATGCTTCACATACATAGATTCACTCAGTGAATCCCGAGGTTTGGTCAATGCTTCACGTACACAGATTCACTCGGTAAATCCCAAGGTTTGGTCAATGCCTCACATACATACATTTACTCGGTAAATCCCAAGGTTTGGTCAATGCTTCACGTACACAGATTCACTCGGTAAATCCCGAGGTTTGGTCAATGCTTCACATACATAGATTCACTCGGTAAATCCCGAGGTTTGGTCAATGTTTCACGTACATAGATTCACTCGGTAAATCCCGAGGTTTGGTTAATGCTTCACGTACACAGATTCACTCGGTAAATCCCGAGGTTTGGTCAATGCTTCACGTACATAGATTTACTCGGTAAATCCCGAGGTTTGGTCAATGCTTCACGTACATAGATTCACTCGGTAAATCCCAAGGTTTGGTTAATGCTTCACATACACAGATTCACTCGGTAAATCCCAAGGTTTGGTCAATGCTTCACGTACATAGATTCACTCAGTGAATCCTAAGGGTTGGTCAATGCTTCACGTACACTGATTCACTTAGTGAATCCCGAGGTTTGGTCAATGCTTCACGTACATAGATTTACTTGGTAAATCCCGAGGTTTGGTCAATGCTTCACATACACAGATTCACTCGGTAAATCCCAACGTTTGGTCAGTGCTTCACGTACATAGATTTACTCGCTAAATCCCAAGGTTTGGTCAATGCTTCACGTACACAGATTCACTCGGTAAATCCCAAGGTTTGGTCAATGCTTCACGTACATAGATTTACTCGGTAAATCCCAAGGTTTGGTCAATGCTTCACATAAACAGATTCACTCGGTAAATCTCGAGGTTTGGTCAATGCTTCACGTACATAGATTCACTCGGTAAATCCCGGGGTTTGGTTAATGCTTCACATACACAGATTCACTCGGTAAATCCTGAGGTTTGGTCAATGCTTCACATACATAGATTCACTCAGTGAATCCTGAGGTTTGGTCAATGCTTCACGTACACAGATTCACTCGGTAAATCCCGAGGTTTGGTCAATGCTTCACGTACATAGATTCACTCGGTAAATCCCAACGTTTGGTCAATGCTTCACGTACATAGATTCACTCGGTAAATCCCAAGGTTTGGTCAATGCTTCACATACACAGATTCATTCGGTAAATCCCAAGGTTTGGTCAATGCTTCACGTACATAGATTCACTCAGTGAATCCCAAGGTTTGGTCAATGCTTCACATACATAGATTCACTCAGTGAATCCCGAGGTTTGGTCAATGCTTCACGTACATATATTTACTCGGTAAATCCCGAGGTTTGGTCAATGCTTCACATACACAGATTCACTCGGTAAATCCCAACGTTTGGTCAGTGCTTCACGTACATACATTTACTTGGTAAATCCCAAGGTTTGGTCAATGCTTCACGTACACAGATTCACTCAGTAAATCCCGGGGTTTGGTCAATGCTTCACGTACATAGATTTACTCGGTAAATCCCAAGGTTTGGTCAATTCTTCACATACACAGATTCACTCGGTAAATCCTGAGGTTTGGTCAATGCTTCACGTACATAGATTCACTCGGTAAATCCCAAGGTTTGGTCAATGCTTCACATACACAGATTCACTCGGTAAATCCCGAGGTTTGGTCAATGCTTCACATACATAGATTCACTCAGTGAATCCCGAGGTTTGGTCAATGCTTCACGTACATAGATTCACTCAGTGAATCCCAAGGTTTGGTCAATGCTTCACGTACATAGATTTACTCGGTAAGCCCCGAGGTTTGGTTAATGCTTCACGTACATAGATTTACTCGTAAGCCCCGAGATTCGGTTAATGCTTCACATACACAGATTCACTCGGTAAATCCCAAGGTTTGGTCAATGCTTCACGTACATAGATTCACTCGGTAAATCCCGGGGTTTGGTTAACGCTTCACATACACAGATTCACTCGGTAAATCCCAAGGTTTGGTTAATGCTTCACATACACAGATTCACTCAGTGAATCCCAAGGTTTGGTTAATGCTTCACGTACATAGATTCACTCAGTGAATCCTAAGGTTTGGTCAATGCTTCACGTACACTGATTCACTTAGTGAATCCCGAGGTTTGGTCAATGCTTCACGTACATAGATTTACTTGGTAAATCCCGAGGTTTGGTTAATGCTTCACATACATAGATTCACTCAGTGAATCCTGAGGTTTGGTTAATGCTTCACGTACACACATTCACTCGGTAAATCCCGAGGTTTGGTCAATGCTTCACGTACATAGATTCACTCGGTAAATCCCAAGGTTTGGTTAACGCTTCACATACACAGATTCACTCGGTAAATCCCAAGGTTTGGTCAATGCTTCACGTACATAGATTCACTCAGTGAATCCCAAGGTTTGGTCAATGTTTCACGTACATAGATTCACTCAGTGAATCCTAAGGTTTGGTCAATGCTTCACGTACACTGATTCACTTAGTGAATCCCGAGGTTTGGTCAATGCTTCACATACATAGATTTACTCGGTAAATCCCAAGGTTTGGTCAATTCTTCACATACACAGATTCACTCGGTAAATCCTGAGGTTTGGTCAATGCTTCAAGTACATAGATTCACTGGGTAAATCCCAAGGTTTGGTTAATGCTTCACATACACAGATTCACTCGGTAAATCCCGAGGTTTGGTCAATGCTTCACATACATAGATTCACTCAGTGAATCCCGAGGTTTGGTCAATGCTTCACGTACATAGATTCACTCAGTGAATCTCAAGGTTTGGTCAATGCTTCACGTACATAGATTTACTCGGTAAGCCCCGAGGTTTGGTCAATGCTTCACGTACATAGATTTACTCGTAAGCCCCGAGATTTGGTTAATGCTTCACATACACAGATTCACTCGGTAAATCCCAAGGTTTGGTCAATGCTTCACGTACATAGATTCACTCGGTAAATCCCAAGGTTTGGTTAATGCTTCACATACACAGATTCACTCAGTAAATCCCGAGGTTTGGTCAATGCTTCACATACATAGATTCACTCAGTGAATCCCGAGGTTTGGTCAATGCTTCACGTACATAGATTCACTCAGTGAATCCCGAGGTTTGGTCAATGCTCCACGTACATAGATTCACTCAGTAAATCCCAAGGTTTGGTTAATACTTCACATACACAGATTCACTCGGTAAATCCCGAGGTTTGGTCAATGCTTCACATACATAGATTCACTCAGTGAATCCTGAGGTTTGGTTAATGCTTCACGTACACAGATTCACTCGGCAAATCCCGAGGTTTGGTCAATGCTTCACGTACATAGATTCACTCGGTAAATCCCAAGGTTTGGTTAACGCTTCACATACACAGATTCACTCGGTAAATCCCAAGGTTTGGTTAATGCTTCACGTACATAGATTCACTCAGTGAATCCCAAGGTTTGGTCAATGCTTCACGTACATAGATTCACTCAGTGAATCCCGAGGTTTGGTCAGTGCTTCACGTACATAGATTTACTCGGTAAATCCCAAGGTTTGGTCAATGCTTCACGTACACAGATTCACTCAGTAAATTCCGGGGTTTGGTCAATGCTTCACGTACATAGATTTACTCGGTAAATCCCAAGGTTTGGTCAATGCTTCACATACACAGATTCACTCGGTGAATCCCGAGGTTTGGTCAATGCTTCACGTACATAGATTTACTTGGTAAATCCCGGGGTTTGGTCAATGCTTCACATACACAGATTCACTCGGTAAATCCAGAGGTTTGGTCAATGATTCACATACATAGATTCACTCAGTGAATCCCGAGGTTTGGTCAATGCTTCACGTACATAGATTCACTTAGTGAATCCCGAGGTTTGGTCAATGTTTCACGTACATAGATTTACTCGGTAAGCCCCGAGGTTTGGTCAATGCTTCACGTACACAGATTTACTCGTAAGCCCCGAGATTTGGTTAATGCTTTACGTACACAGATTCACTCGGTAAATCCTGAGGTTTGGTCAATGCTTCACATACACAGATTCACTCGGTAAATCCCGAGGTTTGGTCAATGCTTCACGTACACAGATTCACTCGGTAAATCCCGAGGTTTGTTCAATGTTTCACGTACATAGTTTTACTCGGTAAGCGACGAGGTTTGGTTAATGCTTCATGTACATAGATTCACTCGGTAAACCCTGAGGTTTGGTCAATGTTTCACGTACACAGATGGACCTGGTAAAATCTGACGTTTAGAAACACGTTACAACCACAAAGATATACCTAGTAAAATATGAGGTTCAGCTACATGTATACAAAGACCTTCCGGTTTCAGTTACAAAGATCAACTTGAAATGATATTTATATTGACCCACTGAAAAAGAAAGAATCTATCCTTGTATGGTTCAAATTTGTATACTTTGACACCCCCATTATACCAAAAACAAACCTTTAGCCGCTAGTCCTTGGGCAGCCAGTGAGACGACAGCTGTGATAACTAGTAGCAGCGAGGCACTAGAAGGCATGTTGAAACTCCGATAATGCACCCTAAGATCTCTGAAAACTCTGTGCCCTCAATACACACAGTCACAAGACTATATCGCGTCAACAATTATCATGAAATAATGCTGCACCCATAATACACATGTAGTACATGCTTCCTATATATTGTCATGTACACAGTCATGAAGCAAAACATAAATTATATAAATACATAATGTGACCAATTTGTCAGCGATTTACACGAAATAGTCCCGTACCTATAATAAAATATATGCGGTCTAATGCATGGCAAGCCCTGGGAAATGTGCGTACTTTTTTATACCTTGTTAAATCCAAGCACCAACAATTTCCGCTGTTAAGTATTTAATGACCTGCCATTGTGATTTCCTACCACACTGTTGTCATTCTGAATTATCACAAATATCAGGATAGTCTCAGACCAATATACTTGTTCTAAAGGTTAATACTTTAACCTTAGAAATGTTAGTACAGCAAATGTAAACTCTGTCAAAAAAGAAACGCAACCCCTGTCCTCGGATATCAAAAATTCGTTCCAATAAAGTTATTGCTTCCAAACTAAATTTTAGCCAAATGTAATGAAATTATACACGTTTTCAATGAAGATTATCATCCAAACAACTGCCTTTTCTCTCCTAAGTGTATTTTATTGCTTATGACGTCACAACGCATGGACTGACCCTGTTGACGTCGCACTCAGAACCATTCACATGCAAATCATGACAATGGCAGTTATAATGTGGGGGTGTATAAAAGCCCATGTGCTTTCGTATTTTATTCATATATTCGTCGACGAAAGTCGGTAAAATGCCGCGACTGAGTGCTGCCAACCGAAATATCCCCATTGGTCGTCTTCAAGCCGGAGAAAGTTTTGGCACGACACCTAAATGTTCACAAAACAACGATATCCCGACTTTGGAGCCGTTACAACAACTTTAATTCGACCAACGATCGCCCGAGAAGTGGAAGGCCAAGAATCACGACCCCACCTCAAGATCGGTACATCCGGGTCCTTCACCTGCGTAATCGACATGCCCTACCAACCGTGACTGCCACACAAATGCCAGGTTTGAGGAGAGTGTCGGCTCAAACGATTAGGAACCGTCTGAAAGAAGCGGGTTTACGTGCCTGTAGACCAGTTGTTGGACCTGTACTACGCCCCTTACATCGACGCCTACGACTCAGGTGGTGCAACAACGTAAGGATATGGAGGCGCATCTGGTTTTCTGATGAATCCCGTTTTCTTTTGACACGTCACGACGGAAGACAGCGTGTGTATAGGAGGCGTCATGAACGCTTTGCGCCCATCTGCGTCCGGCAGGTGGACAGATTTGGCGGAGGCAGTGTTATGGTTTGGGGAGCCATCTCGTACAACCAGAAATCAGACTTGGTGATCGTTCCAGGGAACCTGACAGCCCAACGTTACATCAACCACGTGTTACAACCTCACCTTCTCCCGATTATTGACCGACAGACACAGCTTTTTCAACAGGTCAACGCCAGGCGTCATACTGCACGTGCAACAATGAACTTTCTGCAGGATTCCAACGTCAACGTCTTGCCGTGGCCCTCTAAATCACCAGGCCTATTGAACACCTGTGGGATACTCTGGATCGACACGTGCGTCAACGTCAGCCACCGCCACAGACGCTTCAACAGCTCGCCGTTGCGTTACAGGAGGAGTGGAGGGCCATTCCCAGGAGAGAATCCGGCGTCTTATCCGTTCTTGTCCAAGGAGATGCCGTGCAGTGATTGCAGCTCGTAGTGGTCATACGAGGTACTGAGGAAGACGCCCCCTGGTGAGCAACTGGTGTCTGTGAGATGACTTTTGAAAAGACAGTTTTAAACATGACCATCTTGATTATTATTCTGCCAAATTTCTGACTTCTGTCTTCAATAAGAAAAAAGTTGTGCCGTCCTAAACTAAATATTAAAATCTCTAAAATACGGGAGTTGCGTTTCTTTTTTGACAGAGTTTATTTATGGCGTTCTTAAGTCAGAGGATTACCAATGACGTCTGGTGCTCGAATATTGCTCCCTTGTTCGAATGCAACTTTAGGGAAGTTTTTTTCAGATGTTTGACGTAGGGCGGTTGATGCATAGTTTCATATGTTTATAGCTTTTTTATATCCGCCTTTGTTGGATTTAAAGGAAATCAAAGACTCTCCAGATGGTGCATCTTATCTTCTATTTGTACAAAAACCAAAACGGTTTCCTCTCTCGCAGAATTTACAACGAGAGGGATAGTTGGACACTTGGACACTTGGACGCCTGGATATTTTGACAGCAATATACAGAAGGTCATGCATACGACGTACATACCTCACCTTGTAACATTTGTTGGATCACTGCAAAAACTTTTGGTGTCAAGGTTGTTTCAGCAAACGCCTTCACTCTAAGCTTTATAAATCTCTTCTGAGTAAATATGGACAGAGCGTCCACTATCCCCGGCACTCTGCTTATGACTGTGTCTAATTCCGCTTAAACCGGAGCTGGGGAGGTGGGGGGAAGCTGTATATCCATTGTGTTGAATTAGATAGCCGCGTTGGATACATGTATATGAACAGTTGCAACCAAAGGGCATAAGAGATACATATTTAATTATCGACAACTTATACTAGTTTAGTATATCATTTGAATACTGATTTCATTCATTCGTCTAGAACATTTCCGAAAACATTGAAAACAGAAAACCCTTCACTTCTTTTCTTTACGTGATTCCATCATAATTTCGTACTTTATGTACTTCATTAGTCCTTAGGTGGTTTGTGGTTGTCGTGTTTGTCGTGTGGCGATTACTGACCTGGAACGTCCGTTTTGGATGAGGACTGGTATATGTACACGAATGTCTGTTTCGATGCATTGAAACTCCTCCTTTTCTCTACCTTGACCATTTAAATATTGGGAGAGGCAGCAAATTAAAATTACAGAGCGTGGGATCTAGGTTGTGAGGTGACGAGCCAGCGAAGCAAAGTAATTAATGATGCAGCCTTACTACCTTTCAATGTAAGGCAGAGGTAGCGAGGTAGGAAGGTGGCTAAGGTTGCAATATCGGTATCCATAGATCACCTTCATCTAAATGCAATTTTCTTCAGTTCAGTATCTTTGTAATCCGTTCCGGGCTATAAGAAAATCCGAGTTTTAGGAGGTACCATGTAAGTTCAGTAAGTTTTGCGGACTATCTCGACGTCTTTGTCCAGTTTATGCCAAGTAATAAATAAAGCTAGTAGAGAAAGGCTGAAGTAAATCCTTCAGATCTAGGAGATATTTCTGGTATAAATCACATGAGTGGTTCTCCTGAGCCTTTATGAAGGCGCAAAGCTTGTGCTACATGGTCCAAAAGTCCAACTAGACTTGCCCGCGGCATATTTTGTATTTACTTAATATGATCTCTCAGTTCATCATCGTTATGAATGCAGCCCACTAGGGGACATTACGGGTAGTGTGAGCCTCTAACCTTACCCTCCTTATAGAGTCAAACTGCATTCTGTAGGGTGGGTATGGCTCGCCGAAGCTTAGTCATGTACGCCATGATTTCAAGTGTAAGGTAAGAATTGCTTCTTACTGATTACATGTTTTTTTTACGCAATGTTTCTCTCACATGTGCATATATTGCTCGGCTGTGGTCATACAATTCAATAAGCTCAGCTTGCGTGTACAATAGTTTTGCAGTGGTAGGCTTTTGGAATAAAGTGGGAATAAAACCCTAACAGAGGTAAATGGACTAGAGACCGGATTTCACCGGTAATATGCCTGACCATTTACCAAATATCACACTGTCGTCATTGCTGTGATTTTTCCCTCTGTGGCGCTGTCTGTTGTATTTCCAGGCATATACAACTAGCGAAGAACGGTAGTTCAATCCGGACGCTCCGACTTACATCACGTATAGACCTGATAAGCATCGTATCAGTGAAACATTCACGGGTTCGTTGAGTTAACAAAATACAAACAACTGAAAAAGAGACATACAGAAACAACAGAATTAGTGGAAGCGCACTCAATCTCAGCATGACGTAGGGTGCGCTGACATTTGCATAACCATCCGAATTTTGATTGAACAAGAGGTCGATTCTCCTAGAAAAATTCTAGTCTACATTGATGACATGCTCCAGCAATATTCAATATCCCCATGTGCTGTCATATAGTTATTGTTTTATTTATTTCATTGTTGTATATAAACCTACTTAAAATTAAAGAGTAAAAGCAATCAAGAAAGGGCCGATGAAAATACCCTTTAAAATTACATATATAAGCCTTGGCAAAACTAGAAACTTTTTGTTTATTTATTCAATTACTTTTTCACCCCAAAAACGCAATTAGGGTCCTCCGTGGCCGATGTGGTCAACGCAACAGCGCAACGTAATGACCCAGAAGCCTCTCACCAATTCGGTCGCTGTGAGTTCAAATCCAGCTCATGTTGGTTTCCTTCTAGCAGCCTGCTGATGGTCGTGGGTATCCCCCGGGGCTCTGCCCAATTTCCACCCACCATAAGTGAAATATTCTTCAGTACGGCGTAAAACACCAATGAAATAGATAAATAAATAAACAAAACAAAACGTAATTAAATGCCTGAATTATGTGCTTTAATAATGTTTTGTTAAACCTTGTGTTCCTCCAATCATAATCATACAGCGCTCCATTTAACTGCAGCCATCCACATCTGCCTATAATCAAAAACAAGTGCAAAAAGATTTTATTCACATGACATGCATTAATTCAGAAAAGAGGCTTTTGTATTTAATTGTATTACACGAAAAACTCGTATGTGGCTCCACCATTCAGTTTTACTCTGTTGTGGTTGATCTTAATCAAATATGACTTCGTATTTATCGCCATCGAGATCGTCACAAACGCCGTGGTACAGCACACTCTTTGTGTGATACTTGCTGTGACCCTTTTTACACACACATGGTCTACCATCTTGCGTGAAGGTCCCGCCTTCTGCTATCAACAACATTCTGGCAAAATCGGGACAACCTGTAAAACAACACCGTGTTTAATATAAGTTATACATGCTGGCGTCGGCTGGCGTGAACCCTCAAATGATTCAATGTTCTGAGAGCAACCATAAGCACATACGAGAGTTAATGTATATTCTAATTGTTTCTCACAATCAGATCTGTCGAGGTTTTTTTCCGTAAAAGAAAAGAAAACAACAGAATCGAAAATATTCGTGCCTACAATAGGTGCGGTGCAATTTCAATCACATGAATGTCGTGAGCTACACACATTCTGTCATATGTTATGTTCCAAGAGATGAGTGAACAGTTAGTGGACAGTTAGATGAGTTAGTGGACTACCGTCGGCTGTCGTGAATTCTCAAATGATTCAGTTAGTTCTAATGGGTTAGGCCCCAAAAGATCAAAACAGGAAATAACTGACGCGAACTATCGTATGGAATGTTGAAACTTGAGGCAATATGCATGACTGACCTAAAATTTTACATCAGCTGACACGTGATGTGGCTGTCCTGTACACATGGATTTATTATTTCTAAATCTGATTTTTGCTTACGTTACTATACAAAAAGACTCCTTTTTGGAACAAGCTGCAAACAATACATAAACACTGTTCTTAATCGTGCTAAAGGTACATTCGTTGATGTATCCTTGACGTTTTAGTTTGTCTCCTTGTAAAAAAATCCTTTTCCACGTGAGAAATTTGCCAGTAGCCGCTACAAGCTAGTTCATACAGAGCCTATAGAAAATAAAAGGCGTTATGCTCACCGTTGTACAGACAGTATGGCTTGGCATCAGAAGGGTTTTGACCATTCCAGACATATGCCCGGCTCTCGGGATAGATACAGCGACAGAGTTTTCCTTCCTGTACCCATTGTTCGTTCAGTCTTCGTACGTTTCCTTGAACTATGCAATAGTCTTGAAAAACAAAAATAAAGTCGATAATGCAGAAAGCATTCTGTCAACGGAGTTGCAAAGTCTTTTTTAAAAAAAGTGTTACGTTTTAAATATGGAATCTTTTGTTTATACACTTTCACACTTCACTAGCTAGCATTTTTCTTGGATTTTATATCAAAACTATTTTGTTATTTTATTTGTGTCTTGTTATGTAAGACTATCACAACTGCACGAATGACCACGATTGCTACGCCATGACTGAGACCACTTTACTCCTGCCTTTGAATACCAAGTAGTCAAGAGGTTTCAATCCAAATGCTCTAGGCCAAAGTCTTCGAGGATACCTTAACTTTTGCAGAAAGATGATGTAAATGAAAACAAATGAGGAAGACAGGAGACGGCATGTAGTGGGCGCATGTTGACAAGTAAAGTTCCCGAATCAGGCGCACAAAGCTATTCGTATATTCACAGCTACATATATTGGTGCCGCGGGTATGCGTACATGTAGATATTGTACATATGTAACATATAACATTTGTGGGTATGTAACCCCACACACATCATATTGGTAGAAGACAAGTAGTTGTCAACGAACATTACATAGCGCAAACGATCACACCAGCCTCGTCGATCCCTCATTATCCCTTAACAAATCTAAGCTTCAATTACATGTTTTACGCACAACGATATACTTCGTGAAATCTAAGATTCAGTTTTATGCTTTATGTGTTCAGTTGGGGTTCAGTTATACACTTCACCTACAAAGATTTACCTGGTTAAGTGTGTGGTTTAGTTTTACGTTTAACGTACAGTGATTTACCTGGTAATGTATGTGGTTCAGTCTTACGTTCAACATACATTGATTAACCTGGTAAAATCCGAGGCTCAGTCACATTGTTCACGTACGCTGTATGAGTTACCTGGTAGAATGTGAGGTTCAGCTATATCCTCCACGTAAACAAAAATTTACCTAGTAAAATATGACGCT
This sequence comes from Liolophura sinensis, assembly GCF_032854445.1. Taxonomy (NCBI): domain Eukaryota; kingdom Metazoa; phylum Mollusca; class Polyplacophora; order Chitonida; family Chitonidae; genus Liolophura; species Liolophura sinensis. Next base: position 40,903,253 of record NC_088300.1, on the reverse strand, counting down.
CAGACACATGCTTCACCTACAAATTTTTGCCTGGTAAAATCCGAGGTTTAGAATCGTGTTACACGCACAAAGATTTATCTAGGAAAATCTGTGATTAAGCAACACAAATGATCTTCGGAAAATATCTACAAGACGTCAACCTTGGACAAACATAGAAGTTATACATGTGCATATGTGTTGCTTAAATCACTCGTATACAAAGTTCTAGGAACGAAATATGGGGGCCTCTGTGGCTCAATTGGCAGTACCCAGCTAGTGATTTTCCATACATCAACCTCAACACGACGAAACAAACTAATAGAACAAACCTCTTGCAGCCAGTCCTTGGGCAGCCAGTGAGACGACAGCTGTTATAGCCAGTAGTATTGAGGCAGTGGAAGGCATGTTGAAACTCTGGTAGGTAGTACACGCGCACTAAGATCTCACCTTGGAAGTAAGCGGTAAGAACACGGTATCCACAGTATATATACAAGCAATACATAATGTGACAAATTATCCACTATTAATCGGTTCGTAATTTGTCAACGACTAACATGAAATAATTCTACATCTATGATATAATACATGCGGGCCTTGGCCTAATACATAGCAAACCGATGGGAAAATGTGTGTATTGTACAATAACACATTTAAACCTTGCTCCAGCATGAAAGTACCAGCAATTTGCGCTTACATCGTCAAGCTAACAGACTATTTTATTTGTTCACTCATTTGTGTTATTTCTTTATTCAATATGACGCATACTTGGCATTTTAAATAAATCTAGACCACCGACTTCCAATAAATTCAATTTAACCCCACTGTGTGTTTTTGGTTCTTTTTTTTTTTACTTAATTCTACTCAAGCCATGGTAACAGGGTAGTATTACTTGCAACTGCCCATTAGGGTGTACATTAAAAGATGGAAGCGAGTACATTAAAAGATAGAATAAAACTTTAGATGAGGTAAACTGACAAGAGCCCGGATTTCACCGGTTACGTGTAATCATTTTCCTCTGCAGGCTGTAACACGAGTGAAATATTCTTCAGTAGGGCCTAAAACCGTAATCAAATAACTAAATAATTTAAAATGTTGCGTTGTCTTTCCAGGGAAATGAAGAAGAGAGATTCACTGATTTAACAATACAGCGGTGTTCTTTTACAGCGGTGGTCTTTTCCAGGCTCATGTAGGGAATAAACAGCCTGATGAAGCCATGGTCGCAATGGGTTTCCGTAGTCCATAGTCTAAAACAAATAAGGTTGTAGGCTATCCTGCAGTAAATCCCATTAGTGCGTGCGGTTCTCCTGAAGCTTTATGAAGTACATGCAGTGCGCTGTACTGCTACATAGTAAACGTGACATATCACCTAACACGTATTTGATATTCTCTTTGTAACACCCGATATCCCATCTTTCACAGGATGCGAAAAGTTCACTCTGGCATGCAGGTAGCGTACCGTGCTTCCTAAGGAATACCATTTCCTCACCGTTATACATACAGTTAACATCGCGTATAAATAGTTAGTTGAAACATCCAGATGCTGGAATTTCACACCTAGCAGCCACCATTCTTAACATTGAGAAGTAACGAGAAAAATTACTAGAAACGATGCTTTAAATAGTTACATTATTTATTAATAAAGTTTATCGCCCAAGTTAGGGGAGAAAACAAAACAAAAAAAACCCCCTGAAATTGTCACTCAAAAAAGCTATGCTATAGTAGTAACTTTATGTTTATCATTTCATATTCCTTTTTGATTCGTTAAAATGCAGTTAAATGCGAGAATTATGTGGTGTCATTTATGGACCATATTAATGTTGTCGGTGATGTGATGCGTTTCCTTTTTTTTAATGGATGAAATTCTTGTGAATGTCTTCTTTCACAGGCGTGAAAGTGTGACACCTTCTCTAGCACAAGTGAGATCTTTTCCAACATTAAAACATTGGGATGAAGAAAAGTTTCGTGACATCATTGACACCTAAAATGTCCCAAAAGCCCATCTCGGTGCTGAGCGCCAAGCGAGGCAGCAACAACTACCATTTTTAACTCTTTGGTATGACCCGACTTCGACAACACTTTTCGCGCGTGCCCAGTGGAAAATGTCCATATCCATCGATCTGATAGTCTGTTGCCCGCTAGTCAGTACGGCTAGAGATTCCAGTGTGCCAGACTGCCCCTTGGGTCTCGATGGTATCGCTTAGAAGATATCCCGGTTAGCAGGAAGAGCACTGTTAATACGTTGTTTGTGAAACAAGTAATCGCTACGTGATATGAAGACGTTTACTCAAATTGTCGCGAGGCATCGCTAAACACAGATACAGCAAAAAACAGCGTTCAGCAAGTGAGAACATGCGGCAATCTAAATATCCACAAAAACGTCTCAATTTGAGTCTTGTTAACTTCGTTGATAACATCACATAACCAGTTGCATCAGAGCTTTCATAAACACAGGCTCTCCGTATTAGGGTAGTAATCGACTTCACAGGACTTTCTGTAAACACTTTGTCCTTATGTATTTTGATATGGTTTTGCACCAGAGTTTGCTGTAATTAATGTTATCAAAATACACACTATGACTTAGTGAGTTCAGTTATTTTTAAGTTGTATATATTTTTTTGTAATTGACATTGGCTTTAAAATTAATTGTACACAGTCACGCACGAGGAAAAAAACTGAAGGGACACAAAAAAATAAGACTGTCCCCAAGATTATATGTCCAGAATTAAACTACCGATCAAAGCTCCACTGACGACCATTTGCAGAACTAAGACTCCCTTAACAGACAGATGCCATTTACTTATTTTGGACATTCTGAAGAAGGTTTGACAATAAGAAGGATCTACTTTATTTTAAGACAACAATATGAGATAAACAGTCTGGCAACTGAAGCTATACAAACATGGACTGTCTCAACGCTATTAGAGTGAGGCCTCCGTGGCCGTGGTGATTGGCACGCAGTGACCCAGGAGTCTCTCACCAATGCGGCCACTGACTTAAAGTCAAGTTCATGCTGGCTTCCTCTCTGGTAGTACGTGGGAAGGTCCGTAAGCAACCTGCGGATGGTCGTGGGTTTCCCCTTGGACCACTATAATGCTAGCCGCCGTCGTATAAGTGAAATATTGTTGACTTCGACGTAAAACATCAATCAAACAAATAAACAGTGTGACAGTAGATCAAAACAAGTGCGCTCTTGACTTCATGATTCGCTAATTCCCAGAACTCGCAGGCTAGAGCTGCATGTTATCCGAATGATGCACTATATTTACCACTAACAATAATTGCACCTCACAATAATGTCGCAACTAAGTGTATGGCAACCTTGCCGGGAGAAACAAAGCCGATATACAGCGTTGTTAATATTCCAGTAAATGCGCTATTTATCAGGGTAGACCATTTACTACAATTCTAAATCAGCAGATGTGGGTTATTGATGTACAGTCTACCGATGGTCCGCAATGATGGCGACAACTTGTACACTCGCAAATGATCGGTCATTTAAAACGGGGCTCAGACTTTATACGCTGGACCCAAGCAGACTTTTTCCCTTGGAGCCCTGAGATGATAAGTCGGTGCCACAAGGAAACAAGTCGGTGGCCAAAGATAATAGTCGCAGCTCGGAGTTATATTTTCATCTCCCTTGAATTTTTTTCACCATGCCACTTTTATGGCTTCGAAGCCACGTGATTTATGCAGACAGAAAAAACAACATGAGTGATGTATTATCATTGTAAAGCGGCATGAAATATAACCGGGCCAAAAATGGTGTTGTTAAGGTATTTTGCTGACATGACTCTGCATGGCTCTCATGTGATCTGATAAGGCTATGCTACAATGGTAAAGATCTGTTCCCCGAACACATTTTGCTAATAAAACGTACAATGTGGTAGCAAAGAGCCTGGCTTCAATAAACATTCCCATGACTGGTGGCGAGCACTGTGAGTATTAAATTACGACAAAGTGGCCAGGGTCAATAATTCACCGGTTCCCTTAGGTCAAATCAGCAGATCTCAGAAATAATACCGCGTCGCTGATGTGGTGTACCACTAATCAGTCCTCTCTGTACAGACGATTGTGTACGACATAATCGCTCTGATCAAATGTACCCATTCTGAACAAAGTTGAATCCTTAATTCTTGGAAATTTCAATCAGTTAAACAGAAGTAAGGCGTCAAATCCGCCATTCGTGTATAGATATAGTCTATGACATTCCAATTCCACAGTCGCACGACCAGGAGCCGTTTGGTAATACCAGACTTAACTTCAAACCAAGTCTTTAATTTTGTGCTCGGCCTATAAGAAAATGTGTACCAGTATATTAAATATGAAGTAAAACTGCTGCAGTTATACTTGTCTTTGAGAACCGCTATTAGCAAATACACTTCCAAACAACTGGGCCCAGGCTGCTGAATGAATATGTAACAACTAATTATATAAATAGTAAAGAAAAGCTGGTATAACAACACATAAAAGAGAAGATTAGGCATGGTATCCAAATTAAATTCAAACTCGTATTTTATTAATAATTTCCAGGTCGAATTTGCAATTGTTCATAAAAGCAGCAGATTGACGTAACAAACATGGATGCGTCTTAATCCATAGACGTATAATTATCCACTCTGTGAAGAATCATGTTTACCCTTTGCTCATTTTCAGAAACTGGGATTTTAGATGACCAATGGAATGAGAAACTGTGAGTTTAGACGAAGACCCAGGGAAGAACTCAGATTTTAGATGAAGAGTTGAATGAGAATCTTGGGTTTTGAATGATTTATTTACATATTTATTTATTTCATTTAAGGTTGACATCGTGGTTCAGAATTTATCCATTGCATGACGGCGACCACTTTTATGGGGGGGGGGGGGGGCGAGGGAAACCGGAGTGCAAGAAATAACCGTAGAGCTCGTTTCGGAATGCAAGAAATAAAATAAGAGCTGGTTTCGAGCATGTTCTTAGATAAAGAATGATATAAGAATATCGGATTTTGAAAATAAATTGCATTCTGTCTTCAACCGAGCACTGCGTTTAGGAGCGTAGCTGTATATCCTGTGCCTGAACACGGAGTGTCACAATAATGAGCAACGATCATGCCCTTCCCTGTTCATGCGAAAGCCGATTGTCATGCAAATTCCAATACTATCGGCTGGATATTCCCGTACTTGCCTTGCTTATCTTGTCAACTTGTCAAGAGTACAAACATTCACATACCCCAAAAATTCCTCACTACAAAATAATTATAACGGATATGGCAGCTACATGGATTAAATATATTTAATTTTCTACCTGTTTCATTATTCATTCCTCGCACAGCAGAATGCTTTTGAAGTAAATAGTATATCCCAAGTAATGATTACTAGGTAATGCAATACCGAGAATACAAAATACTAACAATCCGTGTGTTGATGCGATCAGGTGTTGCGGTGATATCCCTTTCGGGTTTATTTCAAGCAGGGCCATATTTACAGCTTGAAATTGGAGGATAAAATTAGCTTTGTCAAATGGACGTTTTTAGAATGTTCATACCAAAAATGTAAAAGTAGCCCATTTCATTTAGAATGTATTACATCAGGCTGAACGTGCCCAAAGCGGAAGAGAACATTCTACCTCGGCAGTAAGACACCAATTAAATTCTTCTACACCACCGCATTTAGTGAAAAACTATCGACATTTTACACTGACTTCCTCTCTGCACCGATCAAATAGGCCTTTGATGCACCCTATCGCTCATTACTTCACCAAAATTGCTGCAACCCATTTTATTTGTCCTTCATATGCGTTCTGTTTAAAGAACTAAGTATGGTTTCTAATGGCGTGATGCAAACGACAGGCAAGTTTTTAAATGTGATACCATAAAAAACTATATTTTTTAATCTGCCAAAGTGCTCGCGATGACATAAATTAGCCAGTCGTCAGCAAATTATGAAAATGAATCCACGTATAGGCGTACGTGACCTGAAAATGGAGAGAGCTAATCTTTCATTTCCGGTTGACAATTGCCTGTGGCCAAGTTACATTTGTGGTAGTGGGTTATACATCATGATTATAATTGATTTATTTGTTTTATTTTATTTGATTGACGCCGTACTCAAGAATATTTCACTTATACAACGGCGGCCAGCATTATGGTGGGTGGAAACCGGGCTCAGCCCGGGGGAAACCCACGACCATCCGCAGGTTGCTGCAGGCCTTCCCACGTACGGCTGGAGAGGAAGCCAGCATGAGCTGGACTTGAACTCACCGCATTGGTGAGAGACTCCTGGGTCATTACGCTGCGCTAGGGAGCTAACCAACTGAGCCACGGAGGCCCCTAGTTATAATGGAAATAAATTTACATGGATGCGGGTAAAAACATAACGGATTAGTTTTTTCTCAGTGAATGGTTTCTCCGCTCCAATCTTGAGGGTCACTTGATTTCTGACAGGATAGCACTCAGCTTTCTGTAATAATATACTCTGTTCTCTGCAAAAATGTCGATGTAACATAAACTACCCTCAGTACTTAATTTCAACCTTCGTCAATCTCTGAGGGTTGAAATGGATATCGTAATGATCCCGTTAACAATGGGTTTCTGAACCAAAATAAGAAGGGCGCCTCCTCGGCGCAATGACTCAGGGGCCTCGCACCATTGCGGTCACTGGGAGTTCAAATCCAGCTCATGCTGGCTTCCTATCCGGCTATACGTCAGAAGGTCTGCAGCAATCTACGGATGGTCGTCGGTTTCATCCGGTTTCTTCCGGGTTTCCATCCACTATTATCCTGACCGCCGTCGTATAAGTGAAATATTCTTGAGCTCAGCGTAAAACGCCAATCAAATAAATAAATAAATCTGAACAGAAAATAAGACGCCGATGATGGGAATCGAACAAAATGTACCCAAGACGTAGATGGTTTGGACGGTAAAGGTTTACTGATATATCCCAAGTCGAACTCAATGGTTCGGTGAAAGCGTTGCAAATTATATTGGTACAAGGCTTGTCAGCCATCAGTCAATGAATTTATGAACATCTTTGAAGTGTTAAGGTGTTTGGAATATTTTAAATATTTTTTTATTGGTGGGAGAAATGGGAATTCCCTTGCAGCAAAACGACCAGCCTTTAGCAAATAACTGACGAACCTTGCAATAGTTCTGACAAACTTCATTTAAGACCAATTAAAGGGTCATATGAGCGCTGTCGATCGCTTACTGCCATCGACGCTTTCATAATAGTGAAAGCCAAGTAATCTTCTCTGTACCATAGTAGCAAGAAGAATTCGCTAGATTGGTAGAGGATGAAGATGTTTTGCCAAAAAAAAAAGGAGGCATTTCTTGAATAGACCTTACACTTTACTCGAGCTATACATATATAGACATAGTGGTTCTCAAGAATTCCAACTGTTTGATCGGCTAACCTTTTCAGGTATGCATATAATATTGGAGAAAGCCTTGGATGCTTGGATTAGTTCCACTGCATATACATGTACATACGACTCAGGGTCATAAGCTAATACCAATGGACGTCTGTCAACTGGTAAAAGGTGAAGAGAATCTGACAAACAACAAAATAGCAAAACTGTAAAAGCTAAATAATTATATTATGTTATTGTATGATAATAGTTGTTCGTACAAGGCTCGAAATCGTGACAAACATCTTTAACAGTTTAATTTATTACTTCCGTATACGTTTTTTGGTTTCCACTCTGTTCTGGTGCTAGCTATTTGCATGACGTTGTTTAGTGTTCTAAATATTTGCTATATTTAAGGTATGAGATATATACGACTCTGGCAATATTGTGGTAGAACAGCCCCCTTGACGCATGTGCAGATATGCAGATGTGTTAATTTTCATGTGAGTCGAACGTTGAAAAGAAGTCGAATGGTGGTCCTTGATTTAATACTATGTACGTTGAAGAAATAAAATTTGCTCTCTTCAAGTGCACAATCTTGGTCCATTGGCCACATATACAAAGTAGTGTGATGCTGAGCTCAACTGAAAAACTCACTTTGAAGACCTTTCTCTTGTTTTTCCTGCTCTGTTTTTTTTAATCCCCTGTTGCTTAGCCCCAGATCACTCTGAAGTTGGCTTTCTGCAACCAGTTGTTACCAGCCTACGTCAGCAGATGTCCAAAACCGTTGCACACATCTGATAAGATAATCAGTGACCCATGAGGCCTTATCCAACTGTGAGCTTTCTTGGAAACTTTTAAAGTTGGGTTAACCCACAGTTCTTAGGCCTACATGTCTTTATACCCTGTAGACACTGGAGAAGATCAATAGTCTATATGACACAGGTCTGAACGGCAAGGTCGAACAGCCATTGCCTCAGGGGCCTCATAAAATAGAGGCATTTAAGAAAAACAACAAACGTTCTCTATTTAGTTCAATCTGGCTGAAACTGTGATCGACAAATTATACAGTAATAGGGGTCTTTGTGATGGATGCAAAAAGAACAGAAGAGCAATCAAGATTCTAAGAAAAGTTGGCTTTACTTTTAACCCTGTCTGAATTGATCCAGCTTTAGATATTCCCAGATCTTATCATGCTTCTGCTAGGACATACCGGATATAATTTGCAACAACTACTGTCCATCAAGTATGATCCTGGGGTCTTCATAACTGTTGTCAACAGGAACACAATGTAATCACGCCATGAAAAGCATATGGTTGCTTTCCTATAATTCGATAGATATATCACAAACAAGAATACAGACACTAGTCAAGATCTACTTGATACATAATTTGTTATGAAAATTCGAGAAATTTTTTTTTATCTAGAAAAGTCTATTCATGTTTATTTCTGGGCGAAATCTGAATTATTGATATGCATGCATATGTATACATATTTTAGTGCTGGCTGTACAAAGCTGCTCTAACTGCTTCATATATGGTACAGTTCTCAGAGTCTGTTAAACTTGCGGATTTGTAATGGGATTTTGTCCGTCTAGAAATGCAATACACGTGTCTTATCTGGACAGCGGCGAATAATGCTAGCTGAGCCACCTTAGTTAAACAGTGCCAAAGTGACTTGACAATTCAGCGAAGACGTTGCGGGCAACCTCTTGAATAAGTATGATCTTAAAAATAAGTATTACATTCTTGATAGATTTCCTGGGACGATGGCGGGCTGAAGATCGTTGATTTGATGGGTTTTTTTTATTCGCCAACATGCTACATATTTATCATACAGAGGTATTTAGAACAATCATCGAGTTACAATAATAACCCCTGTTTATTTCTGATGTGTTGACAACCGACGCATGCGTGGTGAACTTGATAATGACCCCTGATTACATGCCTGTATAAGGAGATTTCGAACGTGGAAATTAGAGCGTGGGGGCTGATCCTGGAAACGGTGGTCCAACATTAATATGAACACTGGGTGCTTAATGTGTCAAAATAGCACAATTATCTGAAGGGTACTTAGCCAGTTATGTAAGCCGACATGACATATACATATTAGCAATAATCAGCCACACTTTGCATGTTATCATGCTTCGACAACAGCTGCCGATGTGATCAGAATGATTAGAATATAGTTATCTGCAACTAACTTACCATAATATCAGCAACCGTGTGGCAAGGAGATGCAGGTCTATTGGAAACGGTAACAAGGTTACTTTGGTTTTGTCCCTCCGCACACGTATATACCCTGGTACACGCAGCAGAGAACGTTTTGTAACAATATCTGACAATATCAATGAATTGGTATAGCATGGGTGTGTTACACCTGTATTAAGAAAACAGAGATACTACATTACAGAGCATGCAGGTTTAAAACCGTCATCCTACCCATTGTTGATGACGGTTTTCAGTTTGGTTAGGACATGCGATAATGTAATGGTAAGACAAGAAAACTGACAAGATTTTATTCGATAAGCTTACCAAATGTCTCCTTGACAATGTTCGACGTCTGGTATATTTGACCTTTTCAGTTTGGTTAGACCATTGTATTCTGACCTTGACACATCTGATGTCACAAGCAATGCGATACAATATATAATTATTGGATGTTGCAGAAGGGAACTCAAGACAGTGATTATCAGAAGCCTGCCACTGAGTATCTGCATGAAATGACCCACATTTCACCATTAAGGTTTAACTGAAATACACTAGTATGTTTTATATGTAAACACTGGGAGGATTTTCACGTGAAGACCTTAAGTTTGACTTCCAGTGAAACACCTCCATTTTTGTTCCATCCTCACAACATCCTCGAATTTCAGAGTACTTTGGGGCACCTCCGTGGCCGAAGGGTTAGCGTGCCAGCGCGGCACAATGACCCGGGAGGTTCTCATGAATGTGGCCGCTAAGAGTTCAAGTTCATGCTCGCTTCCTTTCCGACCCTACATGATCAGGTCTGTCAGCAACCTGTAGATGGTCGTGGGTTTCTCCTGGGCTCTGTCTGGTTTTCTCTGACCGCTGTCGTAAAAGTGAAATATCCTTGAGTAAAATCAAATAAATAAATCAAACGACCAGAGCTTTGACCATAATATACCAGCATACAAGTGCATGTCCATATATATACCCTGGGGATGGATTTATTCGCTTATACGATGGCAGTCAGTTTTATGAATGAAGGAAACCGGAGTGCCCAGGGAAAACCACTAATTTTGAGAAATTACTGATCGCAAATCGGTTATTGTTACCAAAATATTTGTAGCGAAGAACAGCAAGAGTGGGAGAAATTCGCTGTCCAATGCTTGAATTTAATGTGTGAGCTACATTTCGAGCAGGAGTGAGAAGGTCATTCATATTATATGTAAGACAAGTGTATTGTGGTGTATCAAAGAAGTGTCATGAGGAGGAGACCAGATGACAGCTGAGTGTACGGACACATGCTGGGTGGATCAATCCTTGTACACGCGTTTTGCACTGCCTCAAAGAAGCATCATGAGGAGGAGACCAGATGACAGCTGAGTGTACGGACACATGCTGGGTGGATCAATCCTTGTACACGCGTATTATATTGCCTTGAACAAACCATATTTTAAAATAGGGCTAATTCTACTTCCCTTATCAAGTTCACGATGAGCTAATATAGGCCTAGTCTCCATTTAGTAGTTGCGGAGCAGGGTAAATCTCATGAAGCAACGCAGTTGCGAGAACGATGGAGGGAAACATCCCCAAATGTGTCGGATTTGACGATAACGTACATTTACCCCTGTCATTTACAGGAGCATTAACTTCTCTAGCATAAATCTAGGACAATCGGGTTGTCTATGTTATTAACTAACTTGTTATCACACTCTCCGAACCAGAAGGATAGGCCTATATGGCAATCACGTATGTTCATAAAAAAAATTATCACATTTTCCGAGCCTATAAAATAGCGGTTAAAGAGTTATCAAGATGGCGGCCGCAGTAGGGTAGATCCTGAAAATGTTCGTTTTTGTCAATTTGTATTGTTGTCATTGACTATTTTTGGTTAGGCAAACATAAGAATTAACACGTTAGTTAATTTATGTAGAAACATTCATTTGACATCGATATATGCTAGGGGCTATTGAATACGCAAGTGAAGAGTGGTAAATGTTCCTTAACCCCAATCCAACACATCTGGCGCCGTTTCCCCCCGCAATCTGTAACTCTCGCAACAGCGTTGCTCGTTGAGAGTTACCCCACCCTGCAACTGCGCATTCAGAAGCTCCGAGAAGAGGTTGCACAAAACCAAATACATTGATGGTGCAAGGGGTTGCAACCCGGTACACATATCATATTAACGGTATTGCCTCCCTTGAATCACGAATATACTTTCTGTAGCAAAGTCGACAGGGTTGCATAGGAGATGTAACAATAAAACAAACGACTGTATTTGTTCCCCTCCTTTGTACAGAATGGTAATATAATATTACAAGATAACGTGCCTGATACCAGCAAAAAAGGTTGAGTCAATACGATAGGAGTATATAGACAACAACAAAATGTTATGATGGTCGCGCGATAGGTCTGTATCCATAAACTGAATACTCTTTAGTTCGCTTATCTTACGTGCAACTCTCATAGGTCTATACCCAACAAAAAGCAGGACCGATGTAAACTTCTCAACATCTTAAGTAAATATGTACGCATTTATGATTACAAAGCTGTATACCAGGATTTGACGTTCTCACCATCGGTACGTTTCCTCCATCTTCTGACTGGTTTCCTTTGTGTTATGTATGGTTTCCTTTGCGTTCTGTCTGGTTTCCTTTGCGTTCTGTGATTTGTTCAGTTTCCTCTGAGATCAGGCTCTCAAAGTTCTTGTATCCATGCATGGCATAAAACAGGCTTACCATTCAAAAATATCTTTTGTAGGCGCTTGTTGTGAAAGGCTGTTATCCGATTTTCATTCTTTTCTATACTGGAGTAACATTCTTTAATAGGCTATACCAGAGAAATTGGGTAAAAAATCGAATTTTAGATATTATTTTCCAGTAGCCCAAATAATTACATTTCTTAAAATACCAGCCTCGTTCGTGCACTTGTTACTGTTCAAAATCAGTAATAAGTTCTAAACCTTTATAAAGCCGGGACCTCGCATTATAACTTTTTCAAACTTTAAATCACATTTTAGGCCCAAGTAGTACAAGTAGCCTGTGAATCTGACATTTACCGAAAGGCAATAAGCTGAGCTGTTCTATGTAAACAAAGAAAGCTTGTAGAGTCTCCAACTTATATATTTCTGGTCGCAATGATCATCCACGGTAACAACTTTAAGGATGTCCCTATCAATGTTACCTAACATGTAGCACATGTATAGACAGTGAAGACGTTTTACAAACACACGACAAAAAGGACATGATGAAATAAACGCATGTAAAACTTAATTAACGAAAGTTGCACTGTACCACATATTTCTTCTTTATACTGTATATTTGTTTTTTTTTGTTTTGTTTTTTTCGTAATTACTACACGAATTGAAAAAAATTAATTAAAAATAGGGTATCTTAATAGTGAAAAAGCTAAATGACTTTTCAACAGTTTTGTAATGGCGGTGACCTCAATTAAGCGTTGCTGGAATTTGAACGAAACCCAGTAACACAACCCTACATTAACAGACCTATTTGAATCTAGCACCTGGTTAACACAATTTGAAAATCTCGGTAAGCCATACATGACTTTTTCAGACAACGCAATCTTAATTTTTAGAAAATTTATAGCCAGTCATTCGTGGACTGAATTCCCTTTGTATAGGGCCTATAGCCCCTTTATAGGCCCGAGGAAGTAGCATTTGCTATTTCCAAACTGGTAAATGGCAATTCTAGGGGTGAATACACGGTTCATGTACATGTAACAAATGACATATTAAAACATACCCAAGAATCCCCGGTGCATCATTTGTGTAATAATCGAGACCAACACAGATGAACTCTTATAGGTCATGCAGCTGGAGATCGTCTTTATCTCGTGTTCGAAGGACGATTTCAATGGTTTTAGAGAAATTATAGCCATAAATAAGTAGTTGTTTTTCAAAATTGTTTGGCTCTGTATTTAATAAAAAAAAAAGTCACAAGCGCACTTATAAAATTGCAACCCGTATAATTCACAGCTGATTTATAAAGGGCCATCGGGCGTCAAATAATACTAGGTCCTATATATTCTTAAAACACCAACTGATAGGGGCCTAGAACCCGTAACGTATGAAGTCAAAACAATTCACGGGTTGCTGTAAGACCATCCCGCGTACATATGACCAGAGATGAAGCCTACATGAGCTGGACTCACAGCGAGCATTCGATGGGTCTTCTCCTGTGCCACTCTGCTGCGCTAACACGCTAACTACCGGTACTTGGCCAGTTTAGGCCTCTAGCTGTAGGTCTATGATCCTTTATTTAGTCAATTGACAATCTACAGGATATGCATTACTTAATCCGTAAATTAATTAAAAACCAATCGCCCTCTCCTGAGAAGGCTATTTCGACATGTCAGTGAGTCGACTCACACGAAAACATTACACCATATTTCACCTCAAGAAAATAGCTTTGGTAGTGCAGTATTGTCGTAATCCGGACAAGTCACGTGATTGGAGTAGACGGAAGTTGACTGGAACAGACAGGAGTCAAAACCACGGAGATAATCATGTTTGTTTTCTTAATTATCTCCACACTAATACCAGGTTATGTGCGATTTGTCCGTTGAGTAGCACATCAGTCAGTCGAACACTGTTCGAGTGTGAAATATTGGAAATGTAGCTTCATTGTATTGTGTTTGCTTGTGTCAGCGCCGATGGCAGGACCCAAGCTACAACAACAACAACGTCAGTGGTGACAAGGACGGAGACTAGCTTGATACAGAACGGTCATTCTTCAGGCTTCTACTCTATACTGAGTTAACTCAAGTGAGTATTACGGTATTAAGACAGTTATGCGTCATGATCAAGGATACAACGCTCTGATACACAAGATAACAAAATGGCGATACACTCCGAACAAACCATGCCATAGATGGAGTAGCACCAATTCTTTTACTAGAACTTGCAGCAGATATTGTGAAAAGCTTGACAGCATTCTGCAGTTCTAGTCAGAAGTGGCTTCATTTACAATGTGTGAACTGTGTATGATGCTTGTGACATAACTGAAGCAGACTGCGCGCACACAAAGGCAGGTAAAAGTGAAAGTTAGTTGTAATGGGGAGTGGGATAACTGTCTTTGAGCAACGCATTTGCGAGAGTTATGGGGACAAATAGCCCCAAATGTGTCAGTTTGACAGTAAGGAACATTTATTACTGTTCACAGGCAAATTATACTTTCCCTTGCATAAATCAACATCAATTGTGGGGTGTATGTATATGTGCTTGTGGTTTTTCATCATACATGTACATATATTGTGTCTTCTTGTGGCAGGGTGAGTCCATGTCGCCATAGTGCTGTTGCAACTGAAACATCAAGACACCTGACATGATACCCCACCCAGTCACATTATACTGACACTGGGTCAACCAATCATGTTTCCTTGCTCTAGCCTCTCACTGCTGAGCACCAAACTAGGCAACAGCAAATACCATTTTAAAGTTTTGGTTTGACGCGACCCGGGTTTGATCCCTACACTCTGACCATTAGGCCACCAATGCGGTCTGTGATGTCTGTGATTTAGTAACATGTTGGGAGACTCGCCAAACCAAAACTATCCATGGCTTCAGTTGGCTGCGGTAAGGTAGTTCATAAAAAAGTCCCTTTTTTGTCAACTTGTGTTAGTGACAGGGACTATTCTTTGGTTAGGACAACCTAAGAACTGGTCTGTTAATTTGTAGGAACATGCGTTTGACATGGATTTGTGCTAGGGAAGATTTAATGTGCATGTCAACAGTGGTAAATGCTCTGTCCCGTCAGTCTGACACATTTGAGTGGGGCAGCGTAATGACCCAGGAGTCTCTCACCAATGCGGTGGCTGTGAGTTCAAGTCCAGCTCATGCTGGCTTCCTCTCCGGTCGTACATGGGAAGGTCTGTCAGCAACCTGCGGATGGTCGTGGGTTTCCCCCGTGCTCTGCCCGGTTACCACCCACCATAATGCAGGCCACCATTGTATAAGTGAAATGTTCTTGAGTACAAGTAAATGAATGAGAGAAATTGCCCATAGAATTCACTAGGTTTTTTTGTTTTTTTTGTCAACCATACTCAAAATGTTAGTGGCATACATGCAGTGTTACATAAGGTTTGTATATAAAGAGGTTCCTTACATAATATTAGTTACATGGGATCAGTTGGCTGGCAAGGAGCCGTAATATGAGGGTTACTGACCCCATGTTTTTCTGTATCCTGTCACAGATTGAGTGTGTAATAAAATTATCCAGCATACGATCATTCAGCTCAGGAAACTGGCCACTGTGTTGGCAGTTCTCTTCCTCTACGTCATTTTTTTTGACAGGCAAGCTGAAGAAACTGAAATATCCCGGATCCTGTGGCGTCCCCCATAGGACTCAGAACTACACATGTCCCCCATGTGACTATTGCTGTCCACTGTTAGTGTAACTTTTTTGTTTAAAATCTGATAACTCTAAAAACCACATTTTCAATCCTGTTTCCTTCCATCCATTACAGTTACCTTTTTTTTCTTCATTGATAGATAACAAGCATGGCAACGATTGAAAAGTTGGTGAAGGCCTTTGAAGGACTGAAGGTCTTTCAACCAATGGGACTGACAGTGGAAGATGTTACCAAGTGAGTATGGTAGTGTTATAGAGAACTGTGCAGAAAGGATTGTAATCATGAAACCTTATTGGCAGAGGGTTTATGGTACTGATGGCGAGATCACCCAGCCTTGGAGAGGTCACTTAAATAACTCCCGGAAATACCTCTTAATTTCAAGAATATATTTAATTTTAGTTTGTTTGTTTTTTTTTTCAATTGTTAAAAAACGTCGAAATTCTCATTTTCTTAATTCATCAGCATTCACTTGCCTTATGCAGGTGAAAATCTGTGGAAAAGTTTTTGTTTCCTTGCTGATGGTCAGTTGTTTACTTCTAGCAATCTGTTTCCTTCACCTATAAAGATAACCCATGTCATGTACCCAGTGAGTGAAGAGCTCTTGGGAACCTTAGCAAATAAACATTTCTATCTTTTTTGTAAGGAAAAAAGACCAACCACCGACAAAGAAAGAAAAGACACAACACTGTAACATGGTAGCTGACTGCATTTGTGCACCCAACATGAGGTGAGTTTCACGAGATAATACTTCACTACGTGTGTGTTCATAATTCATGAAGACAAAATACTTTAGTACGAATTTACTAGTGGTTGATTCCTCGAAGTTTATTCCATATACTCTGAATATTATAACGGAGGTTATGAATGATAAACAAAACAGCACTCTTAAAACTTGACTGAGAATGGTATAAATTTGCACTATTTTGCACAGGTCTGTCCTTTTGACTTCCTGTTCTGTATCTTTGATATTGTATTCTATCTGCTGAAAGTTATCAGCTCTTTTATTTTCTCTTCTTATCATTTAAGTAACACCATATATATAATTTCCTCTCAGTTTCATTGTGTTTCCACTCTTAGTACTTCATGTAGATGTGCTTTCCATGCATGTCCTGAACAGTATTATCTTGTACTTAAGACTTCATAACCATGCTACATATTTCTTCTTTGATCTATGGTCGGTTACAAACACATGGGACTGGTAGTGCTGTCGTCCATTATCTCCGACTATCTGACCATCCTGCATTCAAACACGTGCTGTAGTTATTCGTACGTCACCATAGGCACCCTGGTTTCATCCACCCATGAAACTGACCGCTTTGACGTTAGTGAAAATTTTCTGAGTATGTTGTTAAAGAGAAATCAAATAAATAAATAAACAGGTAACGCAGGTATCGGTGTATTTACATTTGGTTGCAGGTCCATCCCTGATTTCCCCAAGTTTTTGGGAATTGCCATGGAAGCATTTCTGACATTGTGTGATGACACTGAAGCAGATGTCAGAATGGTGGCTGATGAGTGTCTGAACAGAACTATCAAGGTATACCTGTAGATGTGTAATTAAAGTGTGAACAGGTCTGATGTGTGTGTGCACATACAACGGTCAGATTTTTCAGAAATAACAGTACGTCATCATTGATCATCCTCGGAACTCAGGCAACACCCCCAGAGTGCCCAGAGCCCAGTGAACTCTGTGGGCAAGCTGACATGTACACAGATACTGCATAGCATAGCGTAGCACCCCCCTCCACATCCCTATACCCACCATTCGATCTGTTCGCCACACATCTGCCCCCATTTGGCCAAACCCGTTCAGTCTGTCCCACACACAGTTCTTTTTAAACAGGGATCATCAACGTCAAGCTATTTAATTTCCTGCTGCAGGGGCCTTAAGAAACTGTACTTTGAAGCCATTTTCACCCCCCACACCCCCAAAGTGAAAGTTGAAAAATTTGTTTGTTCTGTTATATGCTATTACACATGATAATCTGTACGTTAAGAAATAAAATCAAATCATTTCATATATTCTTTAATCTCTGTTCTTTGGTCCTGAGATGCACTTGTATGTTTTTGCATCATTTTTGTTTTTCTGTCTTCAAGACATTACTGGAAACAAACCTGGGTCGCCTCCAGGTGGAGCTATATAAGGAGGTGAAAAAGAATGGTCCCTCTCGCACCCTGAGGGCTGCCCTGTGGAGGTTTGCAGACATGTGTCATCTTATCAGGCCCCAGAAGTGCAGGTAACTCTCAGAAAATGTAAAACATGAGAACTGTAAAGAATGGGATTATACAGTTTGTAGGTTAATATACGCACATGTACATGTAATTGTGTAAGACAACCATAGGATCAAACCTGCTACATGTATGTCAGAAACTTTATGTAATGTCGTTTTGGCTCAGAACTCTTGCCGTTTGATTTGTGACTGTCATTACTTATTTTGGGATGTGTGTTCAGAGCAAACGAAAAATATTTGAATCAATGCTCTTGTCTTCTGTATGATTATCTCCCGGTTCTATCCCCAGGCCATACATTGTGAACCTGATGTCATGTGTAGGCCGTTCAGTATCTATATATACATCATTATCTCCCAAGTCTATTCCTCAACTCTATCCCCAGACCATACATTGTGAACCTGATAGGACATTCCTCTGTATAATTATCCCTAACTTTATCCCCAGACCATACATTGTGAACCTGATAGGACATTCCTTTGTAAGATTATCCCTAACTCTATCTCCAGACCATATATTGTGAACCTGATAACACATTCCTCTGTATGATTATCCCCCAACTCTATCCCCAGACCATGCATTGTGAACCTGATAACACATTCTTCTGTATGATTATCCCCAACTGTATCCCCAGACCATACATTGTGAACCTGATAACACTTTCCTCTGTATGATTATCCCCCAACTCTATCCCCAGACCATACATTGTGAACCTGATAACACATTCCTCTGTATGATTATCCCCCAACTCTATCCCCAGACCATGCATTGTGAACCTGATAACACATTCTTCTGTATGATTATCCCCAACTGTATCCCCAGACCATACATTGTGAACCTGATAACACATTCCTCTGTATGATTATCCCCCAACTCTATCCCCAGACCATACATTGTGAACCTGATAACACATTCCTCTGTATGATTATCCCCCAACTCTATCCCCAGACCATACATTGTGAACCTGATAACACATTCCACTGTATGATTATCCCCCAACTGTATCCCCAGACCATACATTGTGAACCTGATAACACATTCCTCTGTATGATTATCCCCCAACTCTATCCCCAGACCATACATTGTGAACCTGATGCCGTGCATAGGACGTATCTGTAGACGAGAAGAGGAGGCCATTCAAGAGACACTGTCGACAGCCATGCTGAAAATCTGCCCAGTCCTCATGAGCTTTGCAAATGATGCTGAGGTCAAGGTACAGCATTCATGCTCTTTATAAGCAATGATTACCATATTAGCCTTAACACATTTCGTTACATCGTATTTACGCTTTTTGGTACTGTATAGAACAGCTTCCAATGCTAAAAGTTGTCTAAAACAATGGAGCTTCAAGCCAGTGGCCTCAGAGTCAGGCACCTAATCGCCAGGAAATTTCATCACTAGAATCTGTTCTGTGTCAGTGTACCCAGGAAGTGTAAATCCCAAATAGTCATAATAATGTTACTTAAACCACATCCTAACCTACATGCACTGACTTTATTAGAATTGTTTGACATACTAATAAAAATGTAGGATGTCTTTGGAACATACATGTATTTTCTATTGAACGGGTAAACTTATTAACCTTCTTATGCAAGCTTCATGTACCACAGTAGGACTAGAAGTACATCTAGATGTCTAAAGACAGGTAACGGTTTCCTCTAATGATTTTTAATACTATTTCTTTACTATTTTCTGCTTAAATCAAAAACTAGATGAAATGTAAATAAGATAAGTTTTTTCACAGATAAATCTGTTTTTGTCTTAATCAAGTGAAAATAAACTATGAGTTATTGACTTTCTTAACCATGTCTAGTCCTTGCTACGGGCATTTCTACCCAACCTTGGATCTGCAACGGCTGTCACTCGACGGACAGCAGCCACTAGTCTGTCGGCAATGTGTCAGTACTCTCGCAGCCCTAACTTCTTCTCCAAGTGGCTACTGGAGGCTCTCATGGGTATGTCTAACTCTTTCATGTTTGTACAGAAATTATTTTTCGCAGACGAAGCCTGTGTTATCAGCCTTACAGTATTTATAGCTTATTGAAATATTCTTGAGTAGGTTCATTGGTTAAACATCAATAAGTTAAAATAAATGTAAAGAGTATTTTTCAGTGGTACATCTGGAAAAATGACTGCTGGCTTGCTTGTAGGGCCTACCCTGCTTCAACTTTTGTAGAAATTTATTTATTTATTCATTTATTTATTTATTTATGTCTTACATTTATGTGACTCTACATGTATGTACCTGTACTTTTAATTATTGGATAAAACATTGACAAAATGGTACGCTTTAGGTGTGAGGTCTTAGCTTCTCCATTGTTTACACGTGATATGTTTCATTTTGCAGTTATTTATTTGATATTCTTGATTTCTTGTGGTATGACATGACAATTATTATAACATGCCATATCTAGAATAAAATTGATGGTTCTGATCCCAAACTTTAAGAATGTCATTGTAAGTGTGCGTAAAGAAATTTGTAAAATGATGCTTTCTGAGAACTTTTAAGGCTGTAAATGGAAGAAATTTGTATGAAAACGTAAATTTTTTATTGGTAATCCATAATATTTAAATACAGTTTATTCAGTTTGGGAGCTTTCCAGAACTGAAGTGGCTGTGACCCTTGATGTACTGTACATATACAAGAGTTTTATTGTGCCCCAGGCTCACTGTTACCGGCCAGCCAGGACTATGAGGTACCTAAGTTACTAGGTGTGATACAGTGTCTCCGCTACCTGCTACCCCTCATTGTAAATCCGGATGTGAAAGACGAGGGTATGAAGGGCAGTTTTGGGGTTATGAGGTCAGAACGAGAGGCCACAGTGACCATTGAACAACTACTGCAGGTACAATGTACAAAAGTTCACTACTGATAGATAGGTCTGATTATAACTAGGCCCTTAGGGAAATACTGGTGGTATTGAATTGAAGGGAAATTGTGCCTACATGTAGCGATATTGTTGGTTCTTGAACCAAATATTTAATATATAAAAAGTTCAGTTCTATACATTTAAAAGAAACAAAATTAGATTCTTTCCGTTTGAGAAAAATGGAAGAAAAAGAAAGAAATGTGTTACGTGTAAAAGATAAAAATGACAATAGTCCTCTTGTTCAGTTGTCCTATCTTGTGTACGAAGGAGTTACTTTCACTCCAGGGCTGTCTAAATTGACCACCTGAGACATCTGACATGTTCCTGAATATCAAAATAATCGGTTTTTACTTTTGTGTTAAAGGTTTATGAGTTGCTCCTGTACCATGCCAGACACCGAGACCACAATGTGGTGACGGCGTCACTGGAGGCCCTGCAGCAGTTACTGCGTCGCCCCCACCCTCAGCTCTTACCCATACTCAGCAGTTCTAACACCATCACAACCTCCACAATATACGACGATCAGAACAAGACACTGGGCAGAGGCAGGTCTGATAGTAAGTAGCCTACAGTGTGTCTACCACAGTTTGCGATGGGAGTTTATTAATGAAAATGCGCAATTCTTGGAAATGTGTGTATATATGTGTATATGTTCTACTCCAATGAGGAGAAAACTTACATGAAAAGTAATAAATGGTGTTGTTTCAGGTAATTTTGCGGGCTTGCCGTCAACCGCCGAGGACCTGGAGGATGACATGGACTCAGAGGCAGGCTCTGCAGAGCAGGGGTCAACTGTGCTGCAGGAGACAGAATCTGGTGAGGCTTCTGAGGAAGGGGAGGAAGTGCAGAAAACGATGGATGGTGATGGTGATGATGACGAGAACACAGAGACAGTGGGAGACGACCCGCCTGTGTTTATGCTCAACGACTCACAGTACTCTAACGTGGAGATTGGGGATGTGAATGAGGACAAGTCAGAGCGCTCCGAGAAGTCCCAGTTGTCTCACAGCAGCAGTCAAGACACGCTGCTGAGCATACGCAGTCTGAGCCCCAAGCGGGTGCCCTCTCTACGTCAGGGGCTGGGTGAAGACATGAATGGTAATCCAGAGTATGATCCTGACTGTGATAATAACCTGTCTGAACCCTCGTCCCCTTATCCAGGGGGGCGCTCCATCGTCGTGTCTCGGGGACATCGGAACCTTTGTGGATGGGGAAGTCCCGTTCCTTTACTGCACCCGTCTGCTGTGTCAACAGTTTTTATTGCTGGACAGAAAGGGGAGTTAATCCCAGACAAAGCAGTTCGGATCAGCAGCAAGTCCTTGGCTCTCAGCTGTATATCCAATATCACCACTATGTATCCTACAGTATTCTTCTACCGTCTCTTTGTCAGTGGAGAAACAGGTCAGTTTACAGGATATGTGTCACACACAATATGTCCACTGCACTTGAAATGTTATAATTCCTGACCTTTGCTTGGGTGAGGGGTAAGGTATAATTCCTGACCGGTACCTGGGTGAGGGGTAAGGTATAATTCCTGACCTTTGTTTGGGTGAGGGGTAAGGTATAATTCCTGACCTGTACCTGGGTGAGGGGTAAGGTATAATTCCTGACTGGTACCTGGTTGAGAGGTAAGGTATAATTCCTAACCGGTACTTGGGTGAGGGGTAAGTTGTAATTCCTGACCGGTACCTTGGTGAGGGGTAAGATATAATTCCTGACCTTTGCTTGGGTGAGAGGTAAGGTGTAATTCCTGACCAGTACCTGGGTGAGGGGTAAGGTGTAATTCCTGACCTGTACCTGGGTGAGGGGTAAGGTGTAATTCCTGACCGGTACTTGGGTGAGGGTTAAGGTGTAATTCCTGACCTGTACCTGGGTGAAGGGTAAGGTTATAATTCCTGACCGGTACCTGGGCAAGGGGTAAGGTGTGATTCCTGACCTGTACCTGGGTGAAGGGTAAGGTGTAATTCCTGACTGGTACCTGGGTGAGGGGTAAGGTGTAATTCCTGACCTGTACCTGGGTGAAGGGTAAGGTGTAATTCCTGACCTGTACGAGGGTGAGGGGTAAGGTATTATTCCTGACCTTTGCATGGGTGAGGGGTAAGGTATAATTTCTGACCTGTACCTGGGTGAAGGGTAAGGTGTAATTCCTGACCTCTACCTGGGTGAGGGGTAAGGTATAATTCCTGACCTTTGCATGGGTGAGGGGTAAGGTATAACTCCTGACCGGTACCTTGGTGAGGGGTAAGGTATAATTCCTGACCTGTACCTGGGTGAGGGGTAAGGTATAATTCCTGACCGGTACCTTGGTGAGGGGTAAGGTATAATTCCTGACCGGTACTTGGGTGAGGGGTAAGTTGTAATTCCTGACCGGTACCTTGGTGAGGGGTAAGGTATAATTCCTCACCAGTACCAGGGTGAGGGGTAAGTTGTAATTCCTGACCGGTACCTTGATGAGGGGTAAGGCATAATTCCTGACCGGTACCTTGATGAGGGGTAAGGTATAATTCCCGACTGGTACCTGGTTGAGGGGTAAGGTATAATTCCTAACTCGTACTTGGGTGAGGGGTAAGTTGTAATTCCTGACCGGTACTTGGGTGAGGGGTAAGGTATAATTCCTGACCGGTACCTGGGTGAGGGGTAAGGTGTAATTTCTGACCGGTACCTAGGTGAGGGGTAAGGTATGGGTGGATTAAAGTTTAACACCTCGTCCATCAGTCGGTCATGAAACAGTTTTCTTTTTTTTTTCTTTTTGTCTTAAATGCAGCATTGTCTTAAATTGAAGCTTGGCACATGGTTTCACCAAGACAAGTTACAGATAATTTCTCCATTTGCCTCAAAAATATGTCCTGGATCAAACTGGTAGGAGATATGCATTGGGAAAGCAGTACTTCCAGAATGTTTGTGTATAATAAGTAATACATTAGTGATATTCCAAACTTGATAGGACAATGTTAATATTATGAAGACTCTGCAAATTTCTGTTCACCTTAAGATTCTTGTATGTTATGGTTACAGACAACCAAAATCTGCAGGACATCCTGTTGTATGCCAAGCACTCAGACCCCCAGCTGAAGGGACAGACTGCTCAGATCATAGGAAACTACTTGCAGGCAGCACACCTGGGCTGGAGGGGGTAGCTTTCAACAATGGAACAACTCTGTCACAGTCACTGATGCCCCAGGTAAGAGGCACAACTCTGTGAAAGTCACTTATGCCCCAGGTAACAGACACAACTCTGTGACAGTCACTGATGCCCCAGGTAAAAAGCACAACTCTGTGACAGTCATTTATGACTCAGGTGAGAAGCACAATTTGGTGAAAGTCACTTATGCCTCGGGTAGCGTGCACAAACTCGGTGACAGTCACTGATGCCCCAGGTAACAGGCACAACACTGTGACAGTCACTGATGCCCCAGGTAACAGGCACAACTCTGTGACAGTCACTAATTCCCCCGGTAAGAAGCACAACTCTGTCACGGTCACTGATGCCCCAGGTAACAGGCACAGATACACTCAAGAATGTTTCATATGAATGATGGCAGTACGATTTATGAGGTACCTGACAGAGCAATAAAGACATAATTTTTTGTATAGAACATAGAGGCAACAAGTTTTTAGCCTGTATTTGCATTCCCAAAAATCCAACCAAACATAAATTCCAAACTTCCTGCTGCACAGGATTTACAGTGATAAAACAGTCTCTGGTAATACTTTTTATCCACAGCTATGATCACTGTCAAAGTATAGTGACTCTTCAGGGAGTGTGATATCTGTCTCCTTCTTCATGCCATGTTTTTGTCCATGTACACTTTTAGCCTTAAGCCTGGACGAGTTGCTGGCTTTAATGACGAGTATCATAGAAGATGAGTCCAGTATGGCTGCCAGGATGGGTCTGGTGGCTTTTAAGCTCTGCCTGCCTGACCTTCTGAGGAGCAGTCAGTGCCACAGAGCCCTGCAGGTGCTCCTCAAGCTGCTAGAGCTTCAACACAACCCTTACTGGCTGGTTAAGGTGAGCTCACAGGTTAATTAAGGTAGGATGTGGTAAATACAGATGTGACTAGAAGTCAATCTAATAAAGCTTTTACACAACCATTACTGGCTGGTAAAGGTGAGCTCACAGATTAATTAAGATAGGATTAATTGTAAATACAGGTGTGACTAGACGTCAGTCTATTAGAGCTTCAACACAACCATTACTAGTTGGTTAAGGTGAGCTCACTGGTTAATTAAGATAGGATTAGTGGTATGTAGAGGTGTGACATAGGATGAAGGTTAGGTACAGATGTTGATATCAAGCTGATTGATCTTCTGCACAACCCTTACTGGCTCTGTAAGGTGAACTCAAATGTGAATTAAGATAGGATAAGGGCAGGGTACATGTGCAGCTGTGACCATAACCTTGATCTGCTTACATGTATGCGCAGTCAGCGTCAAAGAGCTCTGTAGGTACTCCCTAAGCGAATAAAGCTCGTAATGAACCCTAACTGGCTGGTTCAGGTGAGCTCACAGGATAATTAAGTTGAATTAAAGGCAAATACAGGTCGTGAATAGAAGTTAAGCTAATAAGACGTCTACACAAACATTACTGGTTGGTTAAGGTGAGCTCACAGGTTAATTAAGATAGGATTAGGGGTATGTAGAGGTTTGACAAGAGGAATGTTAATTGTTTTGAAAAGAATTCCATGCTGCTAAGCACATTCCATGTTATAGAGTCATACATTGAGTATTGTATGTTATAATTTTCACTTAAACTTGAACAATATTCATTCCATTCTGACTTCAATGTGTAATGTTAAAACACAATTTCGGAAGTTGACTTAAGGAAACATGTATTTATAATATTGTCTTGTGAATTTCAGGTTGAACTGTTGGAACTTTTGGGTGACATCAATTTTAAAATTATCTGTTATCTGGAGACAGCTGTGACCAAATTCAGTGATGAAATGGGACAGTGTATAGGAGTAAGTTTATCAGGATCTTGGTTTATTAAAAAGTCAAACAGACCAGTGACGTCAGTAAATGTCAAGTGTCAATAAATTCTTGTAAATATTACTATTATATTAAATATTATTATTAATATTATTATAATATTATTGCACTTTAAATCAGCCTACTCAAAGTGAATTTTGCAACATGCCTTATACATTTGTGTGTTTTGCTGCGGACAGGAACTCCACATTCAGGAGCGGGTGTTACATGATGTAATACTGATCCTGCTAGGAGATGAAGACAGCAGAGTGCGGCATTCAGCGGCGTCCATGCTCGTCAGGTAAGCTCTATCACTCAGTGTACAGTCTCTTCTTTACTAGAATGTAGTTTAGATGTGGATTTGGCCTGCACCACTCTCTGCAGTCACATGTTTCACTTGTTACTTGTATATAGAGGACCTTATGTCTTTTGAAGAACAGGTAAAGAGATATGTAGGTCATTTGCATGAAAAGTTTCGAAAAATTTGTTAAGAAAGTTTTTTGTGAAAGTGGACCTAGGCATCCATGTGAGATAGTAAAATATGACAAATATCCTACTTTAAAAAGCCAAGGGACTGATATCATAAACTACCTGTCATATTTTGGTTGTATATGTGACGTGATTGTGTGTTCATAAACATTTTCTTATTAATAATTGGCATAGAAAGATCTTGGAAAGATGTAGGTTTTTTAATATTGTTATGTGTACAGAGAAGAAAGCATAGATTTAGTATGGTAAACCTTGCTATATATTTTCATAATTCTGCCAGAACATCTTCAGTTCACAATTCCTTCACTTTACACTTCTCATGCTTAACATTGTAACAGATTTTCATCACGTTGTTAACGGGTAATCTAAAACAGCTCTTTCATCAGCAACCTGCAGGTTGTTGGTTTCTCCCTGGTTCTGCCCAGTTTTCTCCCTCCATAATGCTGGCCATCATCATATAAGTGAAATATTTTTGAATACGCATAAAACACCAATGAAATGAATAAAAAAAAAAAAATAAATAAAGGCAAATGCAAGTTTACTTTGTGCCTATATAGTGGAAATATTTGCACATGTAGGCACTGACTTTAACAGACAATGAAGAAGTGTTGTCTTGGTTTAATTTTCTCCTCTGATTTCAGGCTAGTGCCCAGGACTGTTCTACAAGGCAGATAACCCACAGGAGAGCCCTGTCATTGGATCGGCAAAGGAAATGGCGGAGAATTTCCTATCACCTATCATCTATGAATGGTCAGATGAGTTGCCCCCCTTGGTCTTAGGACTGTCTGCGCCCCTACGACTACGACACTAAACACCATCCTCCAGTTGACATAGAGTCTAATTTATCACGGATCATTAGCGTCATTGTGCAGAAGTTAAACAAATCACACTCCAAGTATTTAACAGTAAGTAAGACGTATATAGTGAAAGTTAAGAAAAACAATTTTGAACTTTATCATAGCCACTGTTTATCAATTTGTCTGAAGTAATTTGGCGAATGTATCCATAAAAAGATCAGATAGAGTCAGTTGTGTAAGACTTTTGTCTTTGAATGTTTGAGCAAATGTTTAAGGCATAAAATAAAATAAATTTCATTGAGGTACATAATATACTTGTTAAACCTGACTGATGTGATAAGATGAATCTTGAAGACTAATCATTTAAATCAATCAGTCAGATTGCATGTGCATACATGTACGTGTGTATATTACATACTGTGAGCTTGTATTTTGTATTTCAGTATGGATGCTGCCATGCCCTTAGCCTCTTGGTGGATGCCTACATGGTGACACAGTACCCCCACTCGTGGGGCTGTGGCCCTCCCATGGCACTGTCTGCTCGGGATAGCCCGAGGGGCCCCATGAAGAAGCCCTCCCGCAGGTCTTTAAGTACTTCCAGGCATGTGTCATGTGATGATGTTGCATTGAGTGCCCCAGTGTAAGCTATCCTGTTCAGTGTTAGCTGTAATGGTGTGTGTACTGCATGATACCATCCTGCCTGCAGAACTGACAAGCGTGCGGCCTCCTTTACTAACACGCTCAGCTGGGGATTCCCATTGCTTCTCAGTACATCCAGTCTGGAGTCTGGAGTTTTCATGGCACAGTAATTTACTTGCAGCCAGAGCTTTCAGAGAAAAAGCTAAAAACCATTACTCGGGGATTAACTGATAATGATTAAAACATCTTGGTTAACTATTAGTAATATTTTGAGTATATTAACATGATTATTTGTCATGCACTTGATTTGTTAGTTAAAATTTTGCCTTGTCATATACATGCGCTGTCACGTGCCGTACGTAGTACTGGACTAGTGTTTTTTTTGCTAAAGGTATGTTGTGAGTAGTCCTGTTAACAAGTCAGTGTTAACATGTCAGTGTTAACATGTCAGTGTTGAGTTTTCTTCATGATGCGTGGACTTTTACTCAGTTTCTATTAGAACTCTTCTCATGCTATTTTTCTCTATGGCATGGATACCGTCTTACATGCATAATGACCTTGCCACTGTGCTTTAGCATGTTCATGCATACATGTGCATGTAAAAGTACTGTATATGAACCGTTTTTTTTTTTTTCACACATTTGTGCAGAAATATCAACAGGAATTGAGATGTTTAGTCAGCTAAACAGCTTTTTAATTTAATCATTATATTACTTCTGGTGTGATAGAGGTCTTATATTTCAATAAGTTTTCATTGTTTTTTGAACGTTGAAGCCAAATTGTTTGGCCATAAAGTAATTTGTTCAGAACTTCCTTTCTTTACGTACACAAGAAATAATTTTTTGTTTCTTCTTGAACTTTTCCTTATTAATGTTTTTTCCATAATATTATAGTTTTCACAGTTGTGTCACAATGTAGTGAGGTGAGGTAAAATTTGAATTGTACATATATGTTGTTTTCTTTTAAAATATTACTGAAATAGGTTTGCAAAATGCCAATGCTAGTTTCCAAGAATTGAAGATGTATTAGCTACACTTTGCTAAATTTCAAAACTCTTCTGTGTAAATATTTCACAGAAATTTGTACAGATAACTGTATAAAGCAGTGTGTGTCTTTCTTCAGGTTTCTTAGGTTTTGTACTCTGACGATAATAACATTTACATTGTTGTTGAATTCAGTTTGAATGGGACATGTAGCAGCATTGAGTAGTAGACCTTGTCTGACTGTCTGTGTAACGTTTTCAGTACGATCAGTTTTGATGAGTTTGGGACGGGCTCGGGTGGCGGACCCTTGTCGATCATCCTGTCCGTGCTGACTTCCTCCTCCATTAGCCTTGACCTGTCCACACACCAGGATGCTCTACATGTGGCTGGACATTTGTTTGCTGGTTAGTTTATTCTAAGTTTTACTCAATATAAAATGTAAACACAACTGACTAGTTGCGACGAAGTTTATCTAGTAGGCCTACATAGTTATTTGTAAGCTTGCTTTGGATTCTCCCAAGGTTTCATCAAGACATGATAATGACAGCCTGTTAAAAGTTTGTCTTTAGTTACAAGTTCAACATAAAATGTCCTATAAGTGGTACATAATGCATGGTTCACATGGGTTATTTGGTGTTAAGAATATGACTGCCATGCACACTGTAATAAATTGATTTACTATAACATAAATATGCGAGTACATCATGACATATTTATCCATCCACTGATGATTTTGTAGTGCTAATGTTTTTATAATATTCAGTAGCAACTTTTGTTCTAGTCCCCTTTTGTTGTGATATAGTTATTTTTCCAAATGTTACATGCCTCTAGAAGAGAACTGAAGTCAGTCAGTTTGTGTGGATATGTTGCAGGAGCAGCTTACAAGTGTCTGCGACCTGCGGAGGAGACCATCAGCTCTAACAAGACGTCTGAGGAGGGGTCATGGAGAGCCCTGAGTGACCGGATATTGGCCGCTAAGGCTGACCACCTCCTTTCTCATGTAGCTAAGTATGTTTGTGGCACTTTCTCTGAGGCACATCCATCCATCAATGCCTTTTTTTATCTAATGCTTAACTAAAGGTGAGGGATCATAATTTGAGGGCTGTCCCTCTGTAGCAGTGTCTGCTTGAAGTTTTGTCCGATTTTAATGATATTTGAGTGCAGGTTCACTTGTAAAACTTCAGATGAAGTTATAAATTTTACATTTCTAAGAATTTCCTTCGTACTGATTGCTGTTGGTTTTGTTACAGTAACTGTTACAAACAGTTTCCATGTATGAAACTGATATTATTTTCTTCCCATTCCCAGGTTGTTAAATGCCTGTACCCACGTGATAGATGAGGTGACCCCTGGGCCTCCTCAGATGAAGCCCTCCCTACCCTCCTTGCCAACCGCCCCCTCTCTCAGCCCTATTAAACGACGTGCCAAAGGTGACAAGGATGCCTCCAATCAGAACAGTCCCTCATCCACCCCTGATGGCAAAAACACACCAAAACAAACGAACAAAGGTAAGAGATTCCCTGTTCAAGGATGAAATATGTTAATAATACAAATACCTGAAATATATTAATAATACAAATACCTCTTCACAAATCTTGATAGTCCAAGGCTCTCTCTTTGGTTGTAAGAAGATGGCATCTGCACCTTTTTAGGCGAGGGACTATGACTCTGGTCATTGAGTACATTTACAGTGCCTCACTCCTAACCAAAAGGTGGGTGTTCATTCCCTACAGTGATCCCCTCTTCTCATTGTTTGTGAAGCCTTGGTGATATTAAGCAGTGTATGCACATGTACATGGGCCTATTTGTGCAGTGATATGTTAATTGGACCATTATCTGCTGCCAATGTGGTAAGGAATTCTATACATCACATTGAGTAATTTGCTAGAGGTCACTGGCTTGCTCCAGAGAGCAGGGGTTTCCTCTGCCCATGAAAGTAATTGGTATAGTATAAGTGAAAAATTCAAGAATGCTGCATTTAACAACCATCAAGCAAACTAACAAAATTCCTTGCTGAGCTCAAGTACAAAATGTTTTCAGTTGTTTTACACATCAGTGATCAGCCTCCAACATTGATGACATAAAATTATATCCATGCATGTTTATCACATTTATATCTGATATGTTATATCAGAGTTACAAATGAGCAGTATGCTTTTCATGTATTTGTACCACTACCAATATATGTACCACTACCAATATATGTATATAGAGTCTTGAAAGAAAAGAAAAATAAAAGAAACGAAAAATTTATTTCTTGAATGATCTGCGATAACAGTAAACTGATGTTTGAGTTTTGATGTTTCTTATCAGTTGAGTTGATATTTTAGATTTTTGCACATATTGGATTTTTAAAATTTCCATCAACATATGTATCCAGGATTAAAGTTTATTTTATTATTTCCAGAAAAAGATAAAGATTCAGACAAGGAAAAGAACAAAAAAGATGGTATAGGCACATTTTACAACCTGCCCCATTATATGAAGCTCCATGAAGTGTTAAAAGGAGCATACTCTAATTACAAGGTAATCAGTGTTGTTATCAAAGCCGGGTGCACGAGTACAGTATGTGTAATATAGAAGTAATCCAGACTTCTTTAATTTTAATGTAACTCGGCGTTTCCAGCTTGAGTATTAAGATAACTTCAGGACTGGTCACTTACCTATTGATTAACATGCACTTAAAAAGATATTGAGTTCTTGGGAAAAGGAAAGAGAATTAGCAAAGGTTTTGCCTGTCATTGGATAATGAACAGGATAGGGTTATATTGACTTGTGCTCATGTACATTCATGAAATATCTGTTGTGGTTTTGATCTATAGATATCCCTGGACCTGAACAGCTCGGACAAATTCTGCTCTCTGCTGCGCACAGCCCTGATGGTCTTCTCTCAGATCCTGGAGGTAACCAGTTTGCAGGAGGTTGGGAAACATGCTGATGAGCTGCTGGCTTACATGAAGAGCACTGTTCTGATAGAGGCCACAGGCACTGTTCTGTGTGTGCAGCAGGTATGTGGCTGTGTGAGCCAACGATGATACAACTGATACAAGCTGGTTGGAAACTGTAGTCGGTTTTATGTATGGAGACTTCCTGAAAGTCTTAGTTTGTCTGTTAACCTGAATATTACTGACCCATCCAAGCAGTTGTTAGATTACCTCTGACTGAACACCTTTTATCAGTGCTGTGAATGGGGAACCTCTCTTGTGTGATGTAAGGCATGCTAAAGCTGTGTAAAAAGTGGTGATTTTTTCTTGGAAGATTTATGGGAAAACTGGTTTAGTACTACTCATGAATTATAAGAAAATGGTCAGTCCGGCCTGGGCCTATCTTGTCGTTGCTGAGGAAAAGTTTGCATGTACCTCCTTGCTTGAGGTTTTTGTCTGGTTAGCTTGCCTTTACACAGAACAAGCATAGCTGTGTCATACTATGAGCGTCATCGTTGGCATCCAAAAACAGGGAAAGCAATGTTAGAGTAAATGTCAGGGAAGTATCTCCAAAAGTACTGCATGTATTGAGCTGAGGTTAACATACATGTACAGCACAATAACAAGTGTGGAATGTTCCAGTAGTGATGCTCTTTGGGCATATTAATTACTGTAAATTACCAATTTCAGGACTGCATGACTTTATGTATTCAGCTGAAGTATTCATGTGTCTCCTACAGGCAATCTCTTTGGTAGCCTTGCTTTCAAATCATAGGTTTCCTTCACCATCATGAGGTAGATTAAGCTATTATTTAGGAAAGTGTTAACTTGTGTTGATCAGTGTGGGTTGGTTTCTTGACAACTGTTAATCTTATATGTTTTCTGGCATGATCAATTCGTCAGTCAGTCAATCAGTTGGTCCTCTTTATTGTTATTTCCAGTTGCTGAAAGCACTTTTTGGTACAAACCTGGCCACACAGTGGGAGCCCCCTTCCTCCCCATCAAGCTCGGGCAAACCTGGTAAAGCCACCCGTCTCTCGGCCAACATCCGCCCTGGCCTGTACCACAGCTGTTTCACAACGCCCTACACCCACTTTACCCAGTCGCTGGCTGGAGCGACCTTCAAAGCCACCACACAGATGGACCAGGAGGACAATTCCAGGTAATCACAACTGTCATGAGGATCTAAAAAATAAACGATTCAGGTGACCTGAAGGAGGTGTCAGGACTTGTTTTGAGTCATGAGTTTACAAGCTTTCCATGGATGAAGTCATGTGTTTTTAGATCTGACTTTCTAGGACTGCCTGGAAAACTTTGTCCTGTCAGTTTACAAGCTTTCCATTAATGAAGTCATGTGTTTTTAGATCTGACTTTCTAGGACTTGCCTGGAAAACTTTGTCCTGTCAGTTTACAAGCTTTCCATTAATGAAGTCATGTGTTTTTAGATCTGACTTTCTAGGACTGCCTGGAAAACTTTGTCCTGTCAGTTTACAAGCTTTCCATTAATGAAGTCATGTGTTTTTAGATCTGACTTTCTAGGACTGCCTGGAAAACTTTGTCCTGTCAGTTTACAAGCTTTCTAGTGATGAAGTCATGTGTGTTTAGATCTGACTTTCTAGGACTGCCTGGAAAACTTTGTCCTGTCAGTTTACAAGCTTTCCATTAATGAAGTCATGTGTTTTTAGATCTGACTTTCTAGGACTGCCTGGATACCATTGTCCTGTCAGTTTCATTTCTTAGCTTAGATGTCCTGGGACCAGATGTTCAAAAGTGTACATGTATTCAGAGTCTTAAATCTTAACACCAGTATTGACATAATACAAAACTAATGGCCTGTAAGACCAGACTAAAGCTGATGACGGGCTTAAATGCTAAAACACCTTTTGAACATCTGGACCCACACCTTCATGCAGTTAAATTTTCTATATGCTTGTTATTTTCAGTCCTCTGAGCTGGTTGAGGAAACGTGTGGAGAGGAAAATACCTGCCATTTTAAGACCCAGTAGTAAAGCTGACAAGGTAAGGATTTACTGATATTAGGCTTATGCTTGTTTATTCTGCCTCAATGACAAATGTATGTAATTTTTGTGAAAGAATGGATAAATTCCATTGTAACTGTCTCATGGTGTTTTCTGTATTGTGGAATGCCATCACCTCATATATCCACCTGTTTGAACCACTGGTGATCAAAGCTCTGAAGCAGTATTTATTTCTGTATTGTAGAATGCCATCACCTAGTATATATCCACCTGTATGAACCACTGTTGATCAAAGCTCTGAAGCAGTATTTATTTCTGTATTGTAGAATGCCATCACCTGGTATATCTGCCTGTTTGAACAACTGGTGATCAAAGCTCTGAAGCAGTGTTTGTTTCTGTATTGTAGAATGCCATCACATGGTATATCTGCCTGTTTGAACCACTGGTGATCAAAGCTCTGAAGCAGTGTTTGTTTCTGTATTGTAGAGTGCCATCACCTGGTATATCTGCCTGTTTGAACCACTGGTGATCAAAGCTCTGAAGCAGTGTTTGTTTCTGTATTGTAGAATGCCATCACCTGGTATATCTGCCTGTTTGAACCACTGTTGATCAAAGCTCTGAAGCAGTGTTTATTTCTGTATTGTAGAATGCCATCACCTAGTATATATCCGACTGTTTGAACCACTGTTGATTAAAGCTCTGAAGCAGTATTTATTTCTGTATTGTAGATCGCCATCACCTGGTATATATCCGCCTGTTTGAACAACTGTTGATCAAAGCTCTGAAGCAGTATTTATTTCTATATTGTAGAATGCCATCATCTGGTATATCCGCCTGTCTGAACCACTGGTGATCAAAGCTCTGAAGCAGTATTTATTTCTGTATCAATGCCATCACCTGGTATATCCGCCTGTTTGAACAACTGGTGATCAAAGCTCTGAAGCAGTGTTTGTTTCTGTTTTGTAGAATGCCATCATCTGCTGGTATATCTGCCTGTTTGAACCACTGGTTATCAAAGCTCTGAAGCAGTGTTTGTTTCTGTATTGTAGAATGCCATCACCTGGTATATCTGCCTGTTTGAACCACTGGTGATCAAAGCTCTGAAGCAGTGTTTGTTTCTGTATTGTAGAATGCCATCACCTGGTATATCTGCCTGTTGAACCACTGGTGATCAAAGCTCTGAAGCAGTGTTTGTTTCTGTATTGTAGAATGCCATCACCTCATATATCCGCCTGTTTGAACCACTGGTGATCAAAGCTCTGAAGCAGTGTTTGTTTCTGTATTGTAGAATGCCATCACCTCATATATCCGCCTGTTTGAACCACTGGTGATCAAAGCTCTGAAGCAGTACACAGTGACAAGTTCTGTAGAGTTACAGACACAAGTCTTGGACCTCCTGTCACAGCTTATACAGCTCAGGGTCAACTACTGTCTGTTAGATTCAGACCAGGTGAGTACATACTTAAGTAACCCCTTGTGTTAGATCCTAGGGAATATTATACAGTGGGGTGTATATGGACAGGGTTACACGGAATGTATCATAATTCATGAGTTTGTAGAGTAGCGGGACTTAATGTTGGTCTTGGAATCTTGATATCAGTATTGTAAATTACACAAAAATCAATATTTAATTTGGTGTTTGAACCATTCGCATCTGACCTTTTGCTTATGTCCAGTCTGAGACAATTACAATGCCAGCACTAGAAATGATATCAAATCCGTGTCACTTTACCTGTTAAAAATTTGAAATGAGTAATGTTTGTTTTTATTCACAGATATTCATTGGATTTGTGATAAAGCAGTTTGAATTTATTGAAGAAGGACAAATAAGGTGGGTTGCCTAGTCTTGGGTTGCACAGATATAATACTTTATTGATAATCCCATTAAGCCACTAGTGATGTAATTATCAATAAACAACTTTGAATAAATATATTCGTTTTTGTCCAAAACATGCATATGAATATTAAAACTGTGAACTACAGCCCAGTTGTACAGATGTCCAAGGAAAGAAACATTTCAAAAGACCATTTTACCAGTCTAGTTTTGCATATTTACTCTGACATTAAAAATTACCTTGACAATTTCTATAAATTTCAGATCGTCAGAACTGATCATTCCTCACATCTTCCAGTTTCTGGTGATATTGTCCTATGAGAAATTCCACACTAAATCCATCATTGGTGTGCCTAAGATAATCCAGTTGTGTGATGGGATAATGGCCAGTGGACAGCAGGCTACGACTCACGGTAATGAAGGCTTTCTCAGGCCAGAGCTTTATTGGACTGGATTAATACTTATATGACCAGATACAAAATTATTTATATGTGATCTCAAAGTAAAATGTTACTCCTTACCCAAGCAGTCATATTATTTGAACTTAAACATGGTGTTTAGCGTAATACAGTGAAAAGCTGTACGAGCAATTTCTGTTTTTTTTTCATTTGGTTTAGTGATTCCGGCCTTGCGTCCCATTGTCCATGACCTTTTCCTACTGAGGGGTAGTAACAAAGGAGAAGGGGGCAAAGAACTGGACACCCAGAGAGAAGTTGTTGTGTCTATGTTACTTAGGCTCATCAGCTACTACCAGGTAATTCAGCATCCATGTCTTTGCTTTATACATGTATTTATAGCCATTACACTATTGCTGCTATAGATACATGTAAGTGCTATTGACATGGTGGTTGGCCCTGTCACTGCCACAGGCCACACCAAGGAATATTTTTGTTTGACGAACAGAATGCACATTTTTTCAATTTCAGATTAGGGAATAAAAAATAAAACTGAAAAATCATCTAATTTTGTGGGAAATGCAGATTGTCCCTGCAGTTATTCCTTTTAAAGACATATTTATGTGATTGCAAGACCAGACATAATATAAAGGTGAAGTTTAGATTTTATTTTTATTCCATGTTTCGATTTTTATGGTGTTAGGTTGTTTATAAAACACAAAATAAAATTGGTGTCACCTAATGCAGGTTTAGTACTGAATCACTCCATCTGTGAAGCCCGAAAAACTTACATGTATGAGTAGTCAGGAAATGCTGATACTTTATAGTTGAACGCAGATATGATAGTCTATCTATTTTACCAGTCATGATATTCAGTCTGATGCTGTTTGTCCCTAGACTGAAATATACAGCTTTATGTACTTGGGTTTTACCGACATTAGTCGTGCTGTGAGGAAAATGACGAAGGTGTCATGTTTGAGAACACTTTCATTTACACAAAGCTTTTGAATAGTGGCTTGTGTTGAAATCCGTAGGGTTTCCTTCATATAAGCTCAAACTTCACCCATCTTTTTCTTGAAACTTAATTTACACTTTAATAGAGAGGTCGGGTGTGGAAGAGCTAGGGTAAACATTTAGACCCTGTAGCAATTTCCTCTGGTGTTCTGCTCCCACAGGTCTTGGAGCTTTTGACAGTGGTGTTACACCAGTACCACAAAGAAGGAGAGGATAAATGGAAGAGGCTCTCTCGTCAAGTCACCGACCTTGTTCTGCCTCTGCTTACCAAGCAACAGGTAAGTGCTTGGGTCAGGATAATACATTCACTTTAGTTGTTTTTAGCCTTAAAACTACTTTTGGTTTCATTAAATTAGAAAAATTGGTATTCTAAGCCACCTGTTTGCCTTAGTTTTCATACAGATTTAAAAATAACTTTAACCATTCAAACATTTTTTTTTACTGAGAACCAAAATATTAGTGATGTGATTTAAAATCTTAATTAGGGATTTTTTTGAAATTCATATTAGAAATCTAGTGATCTTCTTTTCAAAATTCCTAGCAATAGACAGGATATTGAACGCACTTTTAGGTCTCAAATGGAAAAGTTTTGGTGAGTGATTTATAAGTGAAAATGTTCATCAATAATACAAATAAAGAAATACTGTATATGTGTCAGGTGAACCTGGACTGTCGGATGTCTGTGGATGTTCTACACCGCCTGTTTGAGTCAGTGGCCCCTAGTGTGTTCAGACCAGTGGACAGCTTATTGAAGGCCTTGTTTTGTTCCCCTCAGGACCTTGTGAGTTTTCTCCCCTGTATTTTTTTTCTTTAGTTTTTCTCAGTTTTAAATGAATCTTCCCCAAGGCATTAAATTTATGAACCTATATGTAATACATTTTGCTAAACAGTAGTACATTGTATCTTTGTGTTTGTTAATCATCCTGACTACAGCTTCCTGCTCTCTTCCATTCCAGAACCAGACAGTAAACTCTCAGAGATGGGTGGGACTGATCCTAGCTGTCCTCAGAGTCTTAATATCACAATCAAAGGAAGAGGTCATCCTGTCAAGGTTACAAGAGCTCCACCTGGTGGTGACCCTGTTCACTGACACAGGACAGGGAGAAAACTCTCCTATAGATGACAGTGGTTCTGATCAGCCACCAGAAGAAGTTTTAGCTTGGTGTGTTACAGATTTCCAATTGCTTAAAAAAATTATGTGTAATTAAAATTGTTATTTTAACTGTTGTTTTATGCTATTTGATGGATCAGCTTCCCCATTCTTTGCATAAAATTTTTTTTGTGTGTCTTTTGATCAGTAAGTAATGTATGCATGTACAAGTTCTTCATAGGACTTAGTATTAACCCTACAAAACTTTAATTGTGTATGTACGGTAAAGTGTTACATTTAAATCAAGTGGAATACCTTTGGTGTTAATGATTTAATATAGAACTTTGAATGTTGGTTTTGTCAGGTATATCCTGCAGGTTGTGGGCTCCATATCTGATGTGATCAGAGATAAGTGCTGTAGTCTATCAGCTGGCAGGAAGGACTGTCTAGCTGTGTGTCAGGGACTAGCCCATCTACTCCTCTACCTTACACACATGTTCCAGTCAGGTAATCCCTGTACTTCATCTTGTCATTCTAAAGTGATGTGTAAGATGAGGGCTGGAAGAAACCTTTTTTTAAGTTTATCCATATTTCATGAAAAGATTGCCAGGCATACTGTAACTTTGATCACAAGTTATCTCCATGACATTTAGGTATTACATGTATCTTGTATATTTCAATCTTAAATGACAAGTAGTTGAACACATTGGGCCATGAGTTCTTTACAATGTATATTGATAGACCTGGTGAACACGTGTGTGGTTATGTTATACTGTAAAAGAATAGTTCATGTTCAACATAGTTATGGTTATACACATATAGCAGAATAGTCCATGTTCAACATAGTTATGGTTATATACACATATAGCAGAATAGTCCATGTTCAACATAGTTATGGTTATACACATATAGCAGAATAGTCCGTGTTCAACATAGTTATGGTTATATACACATATAGCAGAATAGTCCATGTTCAACATAGTTATGGTTATACACATATAGCAGAATAGTCCGTGTTCAACATAGTTATGGTTATATACACATATAGCAGAATAGTCCATGTTCAACATAGTTATGGTTATACACATATAGCAGAATAGTCCATGTTCAACATAGTTATGGTTATACACATATAGCAGTTGTGTATGAGAATATATAGACGTCATATGTTGAAAACTGTCCTCATGTTACAGGGCTCTTCCGTCGTGTGGCTACTGCAGCAATGCGTGTGATCCACCAGGCGACCCCACCTGGGTACTTTAGTATCCAGCAGGTGAACGCTCATTTCCGCAGTCTGGGGGTGTACTACCCCACCCTTACGCTCCAGTGGTGTAACATACTTATACTGCTCAACTACGATGACCAGGAATGGTGGGCATCTGTGATGGCCACTCCAAAAAAATACATGCTCTCTAGTCAAAGGTGAGACAGGAAAACAGGTGGCCGATTGAACTGGGCATGTTATTTTGTTTATAAAATAGTATTTGCAAGTGAACTATTGTTATACATATATTGTAAAATTTGTCAGAAAAGACAGTGGGCAAGCAGAGTATCCATAAGTCTGTCTGCGTGGACATGTCTTGCACAGATCTTAAAATGGCTTTACCTTTTCTCAAAACTGCTGTGATATGCCTAGATGTTTGTACAAGAAATATATTTGTAAGTTTAATTTGTGGAAACCATATTGAAAATGTTGTTGTCAGTGTAATATCCTTCATTGTGTCCATACATTGACACTGCCAAGCTCAGCATAAATAACATTTGGACTGTGATCACACGGACACCTAACAGTTTAGTGATAACATTTGGACTATTATCACACAGTGTACAATGGACACCTAACTGTTTAGTGACAACATTAGGACTATGATCACACAGTGTACAATGGACACCTAACTGTTCAGTGACAACATTTAGACTACATGTACAATTATAGTGTACAGTGGATACTTCATGACAGTTCAGAGGTAATGTTTGGACTATTTTCACACCATGCACAGTGGACACGTCACCGTCCACTAATAACATTTGCTGTGTGTTTGTTTCAGTCTTGCCAATGGTGACCACCTAAAACCTAGAAGAGTTCAGTGACAATATTTGGACTATGATCATACCATGTACAGTGGGAACCTAACAGTTCAGTGATCATGATTGTTTAGACTATATTCACACCATGCACAGTGGACACTTCACCGTTCAGTGACAACATTTCTACCATATTTGTTTCAGTCTTGCCAATGGTAACCACCTAGAGCCCAACCCTGCCCCGTACAAGTGCTTCAGCTCGGAGATCATCAGAAGGGGCAGCCTCATCTTGTTCTGTGATTATGTGGTAAGGCTGCATGAGATGCACAGCTTTCGCTGACTAGTTTCAGAGTATAAAGTAACTCAGGATTGTTGGTATTAGTTATTTTCAAGAAACGTTTTTTTTCTTGGATTACTTTTGTACTGTGATGAAGTTATTATCTTGATTTAAAGAGACTTTACCAGAGATTTTGGGCAAAAAATCCAACCAAAATTTTGCTATTCCACCTTTCACAAAGTATCAGCCTCATCTGCACACGTGTTACCATTCAAAGTTGCTAATGAAGTTTCCAAAATTTATACAAAGGAACCCATCATAACTTTATCAAACTTTAAAATCATCTTAACACAATAAATAGTACAGGTGTGAGTCTGGTATTTACTGAAATGTGACCCATACATGAAAATGGCAGATCGAAGATTCAGTTTATAACCTATAATAATAACCTCTTGCTTACATTTCTGAAAATGCTCCAGGAATTTAATATATTAAAGTGTTTCCTTCTGAATTCAAGTGATTTTATCAATTTTTTTATTTCCAGTGTGAAAATTTGACTGATGCCGATCACATGATTTGGGTCATAATAAACCATGTGAATGAGCTGATTGAGCTATCCCATGAGCCTCCTGTTCAAGATTTTATAAGGTAAGATATATAAAACATTGGACTACAGTAGCCTTGTAATTTAGTCTAAAGTTATTTTACTTACTTTGTTGTCTCAGCATTTGGTATTCAAGCACTTTCTTTCTAAGATGTGTGTTTTTCTGTTTTCTGAAGATGGTTGGGAAAATCCTGGTATGATATTTAGTAGCATTCTGTTCTATTTTGCCACAGTGCTGTACATCGTAACTCGGCGGCTAGTGGGTTATTTATACAAGCTATACATGCACGGTGTGATAACTTTACAAAGGTAAGACTTTTCATGAGTTTCTCTTTTGTTTTCGTTTTAAAGCTTTTATAATTACCTCATCCCCCACTTGAGAAACCAAGCACTTGCTAAATTTGAAGATGAACTGTAGTGAATTTGAAGGGTCAGTATTGAACAACTCATTACATTAGATTAAATATCTGAGCAAAATTTGTTTTTGTTTGTAAAATTCAAAGTTTTACTGAAAATACTGGTTTTTAACATATTGTGTGATGAGTGGTATAGGGTCATTTGCTCTGTGTGAATGATAGATTAACAGTCAGCTTATGCCATGTGCTTTTTCTGACCTCTCCCTGGAAGCCTTAACATGAAAGCGTATTGACCATAGACCAACACCTTTCATGTTATTCTGGTAGATCCCTGTTCTGTATGTTCCTTCACCCATTCTGTATGTTCCCTCATCTGTTCTGTATGTTCCCTCATCTGTTCTGTATGTTCTTTCCCAATTCCATATGTTCTTTCCCTTGTTCTGTGTGTTCCCTACCTTGCTCTTTGTGTTCCCTCACTTGTTCTGTGCCTTCCCTCACTTGTTCTGTGTTCCTTGACTGTTCTGCATCTTTCCTCTACCCTGTCCTTCATGTTCCGTCACTTGTTCACCTGCTCTGTAGGTTCCGTCACCTGTTCTGTATGTTCCATTACCTGTTCTGTTTGTTCCGTCACCTGTGTCCTGGCCTGTTGCAGCCTGCCCAGATGAAGAGAAGCCTGCAGTGTCTGGAGGCCATCCACCTGTCCCAGAGTGGAACCCTCCTGACCCTCCTCATAGACAAGTTCCTCAACACCCACCACTTGGCCGTCGCCCGCTTCTGCCACACCATCGCCTGTCGCAGGGTGGAGATGCTGCTGGCGGAAAACTTGGAGGTGTGTTCTGGAAATCGATCTGATTTCTACCATGTGCTTCCAAAATAATTCTGAATAACATGATTTATCACACATGTGTACATGCTTTTTTCACCTAAAATTGCACTTTTAAAAGCATATGAAGGCCTTAAAATGATACTATTGATTCCAGCACCTAAGTTTTTGTGATAAGAATTTAATCAAACTTTATGAAATATTGTAAGTGGCCTTGTTAGGTGGTTGAATTAGTCAGGAAAACTGTGTACACGTATGTTACAGGAAAAATTTGTACGCCTATGTTACAGGAGAAATGTGTACACCTATGTTACGGGGGAAATGTGTACACCTATGTTACGGGAAAAATGTGTACGCTTATGTTACATGAAAAATGTGTATTCCTATGTTACTGGAAAAATGTGTACACCTATGTTACCGGAAAAATGTGTGCACCTATGTTACAGGAAATACTTGAAAGTGTATTGTCAGAAAAATAAACATTTTGACTTTGTTTTGTACCACCAGGACAGCACGTCCCAGCTGCCACTGGAGGATTTAGAAAAACTGTTACAGTTTATGAAGTCCCATGGGTTGTGTAAAAGGTGAGTTGTACATGTAAGTCCAGTACATCTGACCCAGCCATTGGGATCTACATATAAGTAATACATCAGGAGGTGGCCATGGCTGAGTGATTAAAGACACTTGTATAAAATCACAGTGACATCTGAGGTAAAGAATCAATGAAGTCTGAGATTTGTTGAAGACCATTTGTCTTCCACTAATATGGTGTGCATGCATGCATCTGTGCGTCAGATGAAGGAAATATGAATGTACGTCAGTCGTTCCCACTTTTCTGTTTTCCTCCACCTATAAAACTGACCGCCAAGCTACATGTATAAGTGAGCAAGTCTTCACTGTGAATAAATTAATTAGCACTTGAAATTTAAATCACCCTTGTGAATTTATAACTAATGCTGTAAGCAAGTTTGCAGAATGATGTCCTTTTATTTTTATTTGAAACTGTTTTGCTTTATGGGTACATGTGCATGTATGTAAGCTAAGGCTTTATGCTGGTTCACAAAATGACACAATCTTCTGTTCATTTAAAATTGTTCTACTTTTCTGTGATTTGCTCTACTTGGAAAGATATGATAACTACCACTTCCAGAGCTGACTTCATTTCCCTAAAATTTTTGGTCAGCTGATCGACCATTGATAAGGTGTACAATGTATTTGGGTGTAAAGTTAGCTTTTTGTTGAGGTTTCTGAATGTAGACATTTTTGTGTTACATGTAGATTCTTGTATGGGACTTGTGTGAGTATAATTTATGTTTCAGACATGCCCGCCTGGTGTCATTACTGACAAAGCTGAGAAGTGTATTTTGTCCAGAGAGCAGTTTGACACTGTCCCCAGAGAAGACCCACCCCCTAGTCCTGACCTCCAGCAAGCTTAGGGACATCTCAATCAATAAGGTGAGTGGCTGAGAAGTTTCACGCAAACAACCACCACTTATATTTTATAGTTTTCTCGAAGAACATTTTTAACAAACTTTAAGAGATCCAGAATCGTTGCCTAATGGCAATGGAGGAAGGGTTTCCTGGGTTAAACCATGTGGCCTTGATCACACTTGAATAAATCTGCCATACCCAAACTTCAGCTTAGGCTAGGCATCGCCTGGATGTGCCTATCTCTTACATTAGCCCATAAGAATTGATTCTGTACCCCTTTAATAACAAGAGCCCAAACAACTGATGGCGTTTTTCAGTTTGCCAGTTCACTAGTTGATAATGTAGCAGTTATGCCATATCTCCAGAAGTGCTTGATTTAAGCAACAGTGATTTGAAACTTACTGACAGAAGCCCTGAGAACTAATCAACTGTTGCGCATGTTTGTGTGCTCATTTGTCCCTGTGTTAGTATTTTGACATTGTACATTTAACAGTCAGTTACTTTGTTGAAAGTCTCCAGAAGCATTGAGCCAAAATCAATCAACATTGAAGCTATTGGTGTATGTCTGATTCTTCATTTATCAAATGATCGAATCATTCTGTGAGGCTTGAGAAACTGGTTGGCTTTTGGGAATAAAGTGGAAGATGCGTTTTGATTTCAAAACTTTTTTTATGGCATTAAAAGATCAGACTCCATGTACATGTATACATCACCACTACTAATTTTGTTTTTTCCCAGGAATGGTTCATCTCAATAGTGAAAGAGCAGTGTTTCCGTGCCAATCCAGACTCAAGGGAGTGTGCACGGCTATTACAACGGCTGGAGTATGCCGACACTTTGGCTGTGATAATGACAAAGGTAAGATTGAAAATTGTAGACGTAAGTAAGAATCACAATAGATTGTGTGTGCGGGAGTATGCTTTTGACTTTCTTTGAGCATGATGTTTCTCACAAGTAAAATGATGACAATCACCCGGAATCTAACAGATTTTCTAGTAAAGGAAAAATGTAGATATGTTTCCAGCTCATGTAACGTATTGTTCCATTCTCTTCTTTGTGTACAGTTCCAGTGTTAAATTCATGTTGTAATGAAATCAGTGTTGAAAATATATATATGTATTTGCTTGTCCTTGAAACCCAAATGTTGTCAATATTGTTCGCAGGAATTCCACTTGACAATCCTGAAGGAGTGTATATCGCTGAGCTCGTACAGAACACTGGTGACGTATAATCGTAATCAGGAGCTGCGGGAAGCCAGCCCTGATAGCGAGACCCA
This sequence comes from Liolophura sinensis, assembly GCF_032854445.1. Classification (NCBI taxonomy): domain Eukaryota; kingdom Metazoa; phylum Mollusca; class Polyplacophora; order Chitonida; family Chitonidae; genus Liolophura; species Liolophura sinensis. The sequence continues at coordinate 40,858,394 of NC_088300.1, read as the reverse complement.
GTCACAACAACCCATGTTTGACGTTCTATTCCAAGCCGCTCAGATGGCCCTCTTTAGACATATCAATAACGTTGTCATCATGTTGCCGGCCCCACACCAAGCTCTGGCGTTTGATCCAAAACTTACACTGAAAGGATCGCAGTACAGTGTTAGGTTGGAGGATTTCTTCGTGGACTCGGCTTGGTTAGAGAGTATTTTACAGATTGCGGTCACAGTGCTTCAGTATTTACAATCCTTGTCACAGTTTCCATGGCAACCAGCAGTTCCCATGGAGTCACGATCAGACATCTGCAGATTTTGCTTGCTTTGCCTTGAGGTAGGTTTTTGTGATGTTTTTTTTTTTTTTTTTTTGTCTTTGTCAAATGCCTGTATGTGCATCTGTGAGTATATGAGACTCATATGGGAGCAAAAATCATGTACAGTACAGCTGGGTTCTAACCTTAAATCCTACACCCGTTGTCATCTGCCAGTATGCAGATGGTCGGTATATGGTCTGCTGTCCGTCCGCGGATCATCCGCTTAACGTGTTTCGTTTTCTACATGGCAACATGATCCTCCAGCCACCATATCTTGATCAGTGTTTATTACAGTTATAAGGTACCGTTGTCCAGCACACCGGTCATTCAGTTGTGGATGCACTAGCCTGCTGACCAATCAGTTTTCAGCATGTTCCATAAATTGATGAGCTTTCGTCTGACGGTGTGTTTTTAATCATATCCAAGCCGTAATAAATGCCAAAGGGGCACTCGACGTTTCTATAACTCCATTCCAGACCGCTGTAATTTCAAGGTTGTGTTCATGTTCTTATGAGTAGTAAGGATCAAAAGTCTGCCGAGTCCTGTCTTCGACAACCAGTCATTAAATGCAATGAGCTGTGTGTTAAACACACCAGTGTGACCTGATTGACCTCAAAACTTCCCCAATTCAGACTTGGTGGGCAAGGATCGAAAGGCCAGTGTGTTCTATTTTTAACAGTTACTGTACCCAGTGCATGGAGCTGTGTGACAAAAGTACTAAGGTGACTTTTCGGACCTCCCACATGCAAAACTGCGTTAATTCGAGCGCAGCCATGATAGAAAGTACACAGTCGTGGCATTGAGACATATTGTATAGTATTGCTCATGAAAGCTGGTGAGATTAAACTGGTGCTGCTTTATTGGATTAAGAAGGACCTCATCACACTTTTACAGGAAGTATAACTCTAAACTCAAACTAGAATTGTACGTGTACCAGGTAATGTGGTTAAGTCATAGCCGATTGTGGCACTACAATCCGACCATCATCCGCTTATGATGACCAGATGATACACTGATGGTAACAGCAGATTTGTTCACTGTTAGCCCACTGTCTGTGTACGGTCCAGGTATCATACGTTGACTGTCGGGCCACGATGGTTCGATGAAAGTTAGTTCGGCTATACTGTCTATTGTAAAAAAAATGAATTTTTATCTTTTATTACATTTAACTTATACATGGTATATTTGGTTTTAGAGAGAGTATAGGGAGATTGATAGTAGGTGTTTCTTTTATAATAGTTGGTATAATTGCCTTTATGATGTCAGGAGGGGCAGAGGTGGTAAGGATGCCAGCATGGCGCAATGATCCAGGAGCCTCTCACCAGTGTGAGCTCAAGTCCAGCTCATGCTGGCTTCCTGTCCATACTTAGGAAGGTCTGCGAGTAACATGCGGATGATCGGGGTTTTCCCTGCTTCTGCCTGGTTTCCTCCGAGCATAATGTTGGCTGTTGACATACGAGTGAAATATTCTTGAGTACGGCATCTGACATTAATAAAATAAATAAATAAATAGATGATTTCATTTACATTGTATCTAATGAACATGTGTAATTTGATTGGTTGTTTCAGTTGATCCACTGGCAGTTGTCCACCAATCACCTACCGTCAACAGAACAGCTAGAGACAGCCATCCAGTGTATGGCAGCGTGTTTACAGAGCCCTCACTTGGCGGCGGTCTTCTGTGAGCCAGAACATTACCTTTGGAGCTGCTCTGTGATTGGTGTTATCCGCCAGATACTCAGTGCTTGTGAGTACCAGCTTCACCATCAGAGCTTAAGTTAGACACTTAGTGCAGGGAAGAAGCTTGAAATTAGTGAACCATAGACATCAATTTCCAATATGTGTGGGATTTTACTGTCAGCATAAACCTCATGGTGTAGATTTTACCTCCAGCAAACTAGATTGTTACTCTACATATTATGCCATACATCATAGTAATGATACTGATTCGTCTTTAAAAACTAAATACAGGTGTTGTGAAAGTAATTCATCTGAAAATACAAAATAAACTTCCTTTCTTTTCAACACCAACATGTACTGCCCGAATTGTACTATAGTTACAGCTCTTCCAGTGTTGGGACATTGTATTAAAGCATGGGAGTTTGTGTATTGAAATGAGCTTTATCAAAGGGAACATGAGTGTTTGACTGCAGCTGCGTATCTGTGTGTTACAGTGGTGGTACGGCCAGGAGAGAGGTTAGCTGTGTTGCCTAATCAGGATCATGGGGAGGAGCCTCACACACCGCCTTATGATGGTAAGCTACAAGTATGTGGTGAACAACAGCTTAGCAATGATAATCCAGGAACAGCCTAATTATTTAGCATGATAAATGCTCTGTTATGGATAATGTCTGGCTAGAATTAGAAAGTAAAACATAAAAATTATATGCATACAGGTAAAGAGAACAATAAATGAACAATCCCAAAACAAGAAATATTTACACTGTGTGGCACAGTGAAAAATATGGTTGAGAATAGAATATAAATGCACATTTGTCAGTCTTCTGCTATTTCTTCTGGACAGATACTGGTTTTAAGTTTTTACATCTGCACTGACCAATGTTCCATTTTGTCAGACTCATACTACTACATCCGTGCCTGTGATGAGACGTCAGAGCTGCTGCACTGTCTGAAGACCTGCCTCTCCCAGTCAGATGGGGAACAGGGCCGGATACCTGACTGTCTGCGTCTGCCCATCAGAGTTATTGTTATAGGTAAACCCTAGCTACAGGTAGCTATTAAAGCAAGTCTGTCAGAGCTACATGTACTTTACAAAGATTTTCTGCATGTAGCTACATGATTTCTTGGCTACAGTGGTATGTTTCAGGTAAAAATATGTTGAATCTGGAATTTGAAAAAGGTAAAATCAAAACAGATTGTATGCAAAGTTAGATAATTTTATATATATATATATATGAATTTTTAAGGTACGTGTATTTATTTTGATGTTTGATCTCTGTGCTTGTGTACAAACCACACTTTCTGTCTGTCAGGTTTGGCACGGTTACCTGTGGTGAACACCTACGCTCGGACCCCACCCCTGGTCTGGAGAATGGGCTGGATGCCTGTGGCTGGTGGGGAAACAAAGACACGCCTTCCTCCCATCCCCCTGGAGTACATCCAAGACAAAGAAGTTCTCAGGGAGTTCATCTTCAGAGCTCTATCTATAGGTACATCATGATTAAAAGTTGTGCATTTGACCGGATTCAAAGAGTTCTTTCAACCTTAGAGGTTGTTTGGAGATTTGTTTTGAAGATCAGATGAAATCATTTACTTGCCACTAAAAATTCCCTTTTTTTGGGCAGAATTTTAGGTTTATTTGCCATAATTCATGTGCCAATCATCAAACTGAATGTAAAACAGTTTATTTCTTTCTCTGTGCATGTAATTTTGTTTAATTTTCATTGAGGTCCATTAACTTGCTTCCTTGACATGCCTGTGAATCTTTTGTAAGGATTCACATAATGACAAGTATGTGTTTATTTCAGCATTCGTGCTCTGTTTATTTTACCTTCCACAGAAATATATCTGTGAGATTAATTACCCCCTATCTGTTTTTGGTACATGTAGTTATTCTTGAAGTACACGTACTTGAAGTGACAAGGCTTTGTGTCTGTCTGTTAGGATGTATTGCTTGTGTGTTTTAGGCTGGATCAGCCGACAGCAGTTTGAGGAGACCTGGATGGCCTTACTGGGTGTCCTCACCCCACTGGCTCCTGAGCAGGACCACCGCATAGCTCCTGAGGTATGTCCAGAAGGCAACCGAAAATATAGTGTATTTCAGGTACCATATTTCAGTCATTCAGATACAAAATGAAATATGAAGCAAATTCCTGGTGTCAAAATATTGATCACAATGAAGGGCATATTGGACAATTGTTCTTGAATTTATGATGAGAAGAAAAAACATGAAGCCCAGCTGGGGACCTTTGTTGAGCTGAGAGAAAAATACTTGCCTAAGTGAGTTATAATGTAGTTATTTCATTTTCGATTCATTTTTCAAGGGTTTAATCATCTGAAAAAGGTCTTATGAGAATTTTTTCCCCACGTGCTGTTGTTGTTAGCTGCTGAATCATTAGAACTGTTTAGAAAATGAAAGCAAGAAAAGGTGTCGACTCGTACATCGTTGACCAGCATTGCTATCTGCACGTACGTGCATCCTTGGCTCGGTTGGTAGACCTGCCTTCCTGACAAGGTATACAGAAAAAATATCCTCCCCTCGTCAACGAATACCTTATCTTATCCAAGGCAGATTGAGCAATCACAGGCATAGAATTATCTCTGAAGTGTGATGAGAATATGTATATTAACAGGTATTTAAGCATGAAGTGCATTGCAGGAAACCTGATGTATTTAAGGTTATTTATACATTTAAGCATATTTAAGGTCCTCGCACCTGAATATGAAATATATTTCAGGTATGCAAATATAAAGCATTTATTAGGTGCTCCATGGCCCAGTTGGTTAGCGCGCTTGCGCAGCGTAATGGCCCAGGAGCCTCTCACCAATGCAGTCGCTGTGAGTTCAAGTCCATCTCATGCTGGCTTCCTCTCCGTCCACACGTGAGAAGGTCTACCAGCAATCGGTTTCCTCCCACTGTAATGCTGGCCGCTGTCGTATAAGTGAAATATTCTTAAGTACTGCGCAAAACAATAATCAAATAAATAAATAGTGTTATTTGAAGTATCCAAATGTAGATCCAAGGGTGAAGCACATTTCAGGTGTCTAGATATGAAGAGTATTTGAGGTACTTATTATCGTGATAATTTTAAAAGAATTATTTAAATTGTTAGTTAAAATAATATACTAGTAGTTTGCCCTTTTTTGTGTTCTGAAGGAAGATGTGGAGAGGGACTCAGTCCATGGTTTTAGCTGTGCGTGCAATCACAGGTCTATTAGTACAGTCTGGCCTCCACCCTCAGCCTGGTAACCCATCCAACAGTGGCTATGAGGTGTTGCCCAGGGACAAACCACTGGCTATTCTACACACACGGTGAGAAGTCGCAGCTCTCGTGGTAATGATATAGTCAGGTTTCTTGCCTGTGACGCTTATGTCCCATAAGTTCAAATTATCGTACATTTGTCTAACAAAACACTTATTATGTCTTTTTATTTTTAAAAGGCTCATTTCAACTTTTACTGAAGTCAAGACCTGCTTATGTGAAACTGCGCCCAGTTTCATGAACACGTGGCTTGAGATTGTGGAAATTTAATTGTGTACTATTTGCCCTACCTTATATGTTGACAGATGTGGGAAGAAATTAGCCATGGTACGAGGTCTTGTGGAGAGAGAGCTGAGAAATCTGTGTACTAAACGGTATGGTTTTTAATTATTTAAATTAGGATCAACAATGCCAGAGGTCAGATGTCATGATCAAAATGTAAATGAAATTACTTGTTCCGAATGCCAAGTTTTATAATTTCTGGCTTTTATTTGAGCATTTAAACAACTCCTAGGTTTTATGAGTAATCTATTTAGATTTGTCAGCAGAACAGTTTGTGAACAGGGAGACATGATTGTCTTTGCATCTAACAGTTAATTGAGGTGGCATTATCAACATCAGATAATGTTGGGGAGTCTTTCTGAATTATGAAAACAATGTTAAACCCAAAAGTTAAAAAAATGATGATAAACTGCTAGCCTTCTATTGATGGGTTTTCAGCAATGGAGAGGGTTCCACTCTGACCATATAACCAGGACACTGATGGCCTCAAGTTCCTGTTTGAGTCTAATCTAGAGAGAGAACTTGGCAGTGAGGACTACACTCTGGGGTCAGGTACATATGTAGTCATATATTTGTTAAGTTTAGATTGCACGTCTTTGTCAGACAAACCCATAGGTGTTTCAACCTGTTTTGCAGGTGCATGAAGCAATGTTGCAGTGTTATCTGGGTCAGCCAAAGACAGGACCCACTTTCACAACACTTGGCAAGCCATAGTTTTCATAACTTTTTTTGTAAAAAATGTTGGTTAACTGATATCGCCTACGGCTTCGTGATTTATGTGAATAGTCATGAAAAAGTTGGAGTTTTGTAAAGGGTACATATAGTTAATCACAACTGAAAAGAAAAATGTAAACCAAATATGATACAGTAACTTCCAATCAAAGGCTTGGTTGCTGTGTAATTGAGCACAGTATCCCTTATTTGGGAGTGTTGTTTTCAGAAATCTGTACAGTACAGAATGTAGTACAGAAAGACAAAGGGAAGGGGGGAGGTGGGGAGGGCGCAAAAACTTTTATTAAGATGGTCTGCTTTACATGTAATTAAAACAAATGTACAAAATTCAGATTTGCTGGTACATGTATGTATGCATGACATGATTATGTATGAACTTCATGGCCAGGGAATAATTCTTTCTTTGACAATTCTAGGTATCCATAGAGACTATCTGGACAATGATTGGCTTGTTGGATATAAGTGCCTCAGAGTCGGAGTCTGAGGAGTCCAGCGGGAGTCCGCCGAAACAGCCTGCTCAAACATCCACCACCCCATCTCCGGAGAACAAAGCCAGTGTGAGTGGGCTGGACATTCACTCCTGTCTACAGCTATTGCTGGACCTGTATGGGCAGTGGCTGGCGCCCAATGCTAACCCCAAAACACCACTCATGCTGCTCAATGCTGTCGTCAAGTCTGTAAGTACTCCCATCTGATAATGGGTTTAATCTAATAATTTTCTCTGGCTTTAATAGAGGATGTGCCATAAGAAGGCATACAGGGTTTGATTATCTTGCTCTAGCTTGTGCTGATCTATCCACAGCTCTGTTAGGGCCAATTTGTCAGATACCTAGCAAGGAGCAGTGATGTCCTCAAGGCTCTCTCCAGTTCTGTCCACTCAAACCTGACTGGCAGCATACAAGTGAATATTCAGTGGATATTTAGTGCAGTGGAAGATGTTAATCAAATAAATGAATATATGTAAGCGAGACAATCTTGATATTTGAGATTATTCAAATCTGAAGAACTGAGAGGCAGATATTTTATTTGTTTTTTTATTTTGTTACATTAAGTAGGGATGAAAAGTTTGTATGTTAATATATTTCTGAACAAAAGTAAATGAACTCTTAGGCATTATTCTGAAGTGAGTAACACTGATATGGTTTTGTGTGTATAGGTTGTTTGCCTGTCGGACCTGTTCTCTGAAGTACAGCAGTACGAGTGGATGTTGTCATTGTTGTTAGACGTCCTCAAGTCCCACCCTGTGGAGGATGAACTGGTGAACCAGTATCTCATTGTGGGCATCTGTAAATCCTCAGCTGTCTGTGGCACTGTTAGTATTATCTTCAGTTCTATTCTGAAAACACACATTTGTCATGTGGAGTTAGAATCACAGCACAGAAGAGTATTAAAGCTGCCTGTTTCTTACACTGTCTACCAATTAACATGTGCTTTCAAATGCACATTTCTAATGTCATAAGGCATCAGAAGCAACTTTGCCCAAGCCAGACCTGAGACCTACGTACAGATGTACTGTTGATAATTTCTTCTGCGTGCAGTATTGTAATTTAGCACTGCTAAAGTTTATTTGGCAGTTCTGACCTTTACATCTACATACAAGTGATGTGTATGGTGTGGGATAATTGATTTTTCTTTTCTAAACATTTCAGCCCGATTCTTCTGTGACAGAGAAAATAGTGAAGGTTTTAGATGCTGGCCTCAAGAATACACACCTGCCAAGTAAAGTTACTTCCCTTCATGGGATTCTTTACATTCTGGAGGCAGGAATGTCTGATCTGACCAAGTCTGTCTTATCCATGACAACAGAGTTCCTGCTCAAACAGCTCAATGCTATTTCACTGTAAGTCCATGAGAATCATTAATAAAAAGATGGTTTTATATGTACCAACTGTTTGATTAAAATGAAACATTTGCGTCAGAAAAAAAACCCATTAATTTCCCTCTTGGCCTCTCTAAATTGCTTCATTTTCATCAGTGTAAAATATTGTATTGCAAATTAGTAATCATTGCTAGTCAGTTTCCCAATCTCTCAGTTTCATACACATATAGGCAAGACCTTTTACCTGATCTTGCTTTCATGGAAAAACAATACTATCAGCATTGATATATTTCTTAATGTCTGCAAATGTATGATATCATGATTTTGAACCTGAAAAAAAAATGTTTTAGTACAGGAAATACCTTTACAACAAACATGAGATGGAAACCATGTATCATGTAAATTAGCTAAACTTCCTTGCTGCATGACATGTGCATTATGGGTAGCTCTGTTTGTTGGATGCAAGTACACATAAATCAGATTCTGTCTCAAAGGTAGTCTGAGCCAGTGGACCTCTCGATGAGAGCATTACTTCTCATCAAAAAGCCAGATGAGCTAAATTCATCAAAACCGGTAGATCATCTACCTACATCTGCCAACACAGGCTGACCCCTCTCCTGGCTTCTTTCACTATTTACTTCTTCAGACAAACTTACACATGAACTGTTTTGTGTTGTGTACAGGGTGTGCATCACCAGTCACCAGTTCGTGCTTACCCTGTGGGCCACTGCCTTCTATGTGGTAGAGAACTACAATGACGAAATCAAAGAGGGCGAATTCCAGGCTTCAATTCTACAGGTACAGTGTACATTGCTTTCATTTTTATGTAAATGACCTAATATTTGGCCCATGGCCAAGTTGCACATTTTGTATGATTCTGACAGTTCTGTTGATCTCAGAAAAGTGTTTTGGAAGGTTAGGCTGACATACTACTGGGAAAATGCAAATTTTTGAAAAAGCCAAGTTTTGAGACAAAATTGTAGGTTGTTTACATTGTAGGTTTAGTCATACATGTGTGTTTATATTTGTCACTTGACCAAGCTTGGGTTTTGCCAACCACTTCAACAAATATACTGTGTTAATGTTGTCCTTAAGAAGACATATTACATGTACCTCTTTAGTGTAGGATGCACATAGCCTATTGAATCATGGAAAAAGTGTCAGTTGATTTACTGTTCATGTGAAGAGCATATAAGAAACTTACAAGTTTGTAAATGATGTTGCTTAATGTTGTTTTATCATTTTTTCTTTTTATAAATTACAACCACAAATTGTCCTTTCATTATTATTATTAGAATTATCAGATATTTGTAATATTCATTGGGACAGAATCCTTTAATGTATGTTTATTATTGAAGCAAAAACATAATAATGTTAAACATGGACGCAGGAGTCATAATGTCTAATGTAAGATCTGGAATGGTTGGTGTTATAACACAGAAAGCTGTAAAACAACATGTAACCATTCAGGGTGATGTGTTTGTAGGACATGAAACATTATGGACAGGAATTCATGGTTGAACTAAATATACACTTGTTATTTTTGTCAGATTTGGTGAAGTACGTAACATTGCAAGTAAGATGTGTGTTTGATTTGTTCTCTGGCTTGCTGTTACATGAAGATGGCTGTGAACACGATATCAAATGGTGAGGAGAACATATCTATGGCCGTGTACCTGGCCTTGTTCCGAGGCCTGGAGAGGCTTTTACTGGCTGATGTTCTTACAAAGCAGGATGCAGATACTCTCCTGAAACTGGCGGTGGACAGGTAACACTTACTCCCCCATACTTTACTTTGATTTACAACATCACACCCAACGACTCCCCGTCGTCATATGACTAAAATATTGTCAAGTACAACGTAAATCCCCAAGTGCACACACACATTTACCGTATGCTTCCCTAGAAATATCTTGATGTCTGTAGTAGATTTTGTTAATGTTAATTTGCCAGAGTGTCTAGATGTTTGAAGAATATCTACATGTAAATATCTTCATTGTTAGAGTATGAGTATGCTTTGAGAGTACATGTACACATACATTGCGTATCACATGGTCGTGTTACAGAACTTACATGTGTGTATCCCATGTTTTACATGTATCCGCTATACTGGCCAGTCTCCAGACAATTAACTGGCTCACAATTCATTGCTCATCTTTGTTACAAATCATTAGCAACTTAAGGACAGCTCTTCTGAAAATAGTTTTTCATCTTCGCGACAATTCTTTAGAGGCATAAATAAGAGTTCTTAAATAAATAGAAAATGTTGATAGAAAAAAATGATTGCAAAGGGATATTTGTGTTGTTTATTGTTAGGTTGTGCTTACCAAGCCCTGTCAAAGCTCTGCCTGCCTTAGGACTCATGCTTACCTGCATGTACACAGGTTGGTGAAATTTCTATTATTTATCTTTACACTTCAGTTCACAAAACGCATGGTATGACTTACACTTTGTACCTGCATAATTCACACAGTTGTCAGCGGGATATTATTAGTTACATGGTTACTAGTTGACGCCTCGCCCAATATGAGGATTATTGACACCATATATGTGCATATCCTCTCACTGAGTCACCGCGTAACAAATTTATCCTGCAAAGACCCATCAATTCAGTGCAGAAGACCAATGTATAGGTGAATCGCTTCAGTTATGTGAACATTGTTGAACCCAACAAAGGGAGATAACTTATGCAGCAGACACATTTGACGGCGTCTGCAGGATGCGAGAATATATCTGTACCTCATGTGACCATTGTTGTCCAGTGAAAAGCGGAGTATTTTGTCTGATGCGGGATAAACATCTATACATGTATGCACATCCAAAGTTCATCTGTTGTTAATGATATAGGCAATAAACTTCTAAAATGTTCAACAGAGAAGCCATACACTTCATGCATGTTCTTCTTGATGTGTGAATTGTCATTTTAATTTCATCACATTATGGGCATACCTTGGAACATTTCTCCACCATTTTCTACACCAGCTGTGTAATGCCATCCAACTGATACTTGCAACCATGTGTTAATCCTGCCTATCACATAATGTGCTTATGTGATCTATTGTGTTTCATTTGTGAAATTGTGCAGCGACATATGGTGTCTCATGGTGTCCCTGCTTGTAGATACATGTATC
>NC_088300.1:39084994-39186423 GCF_032854445.1 Liolophura sinensis | reverse complement strand
TTCAGCATAGCAAACTCTCACTTACCTAATTGTTTCTGCTAAAATTTGCGTCAGGTTTTCCATGTCTAGGTAATCCGTCAGTGGAGCATTGCGTCTGAAACCCCAAGATTTGGTATCTAGCGTCATCGCGTTCTCCCATTTGTGTTTCTGGAGAACGCCTACATAAAACAACAAGATAAAAATGTTGGGAATGCCTCTGTCCATGTTTGTAACGGCAGCGATTTGCAGCCCATATTAATGCGGTGCTCACACACAGGTTTCCATCGCCGAGTGGATGTACATGTATATGCCTATAATAATACTGAAACTATAAAAAACCGATGGATTAATTTACTTATCTTATTGGTGTTTTACCCTGCACTCAAGACTATTTCATTTATACGACGGCGGCCAGCATTGTGGTGTGAGGAAACAGAGCATATAGCCGGTTTATTCCACTTATGTCTACGATTTGAAAAACTTGAGTAGGAAAGTCGAAAGAGAATGTAGGCATAAGAGGAATGGAGGGGCAAGGGATTAGGATTAACGCCTCAGGTGGCAGGTCAGGTGGGATCAGTCAAGCATGACAAAACTCAGATATTGATAAAAACTGTCTATTCTTAGATATATATCGAATATCGAACAGATCAGACTTTAATATCATTATGTTATGAAAAAATCAGAAGGACAGCATCCAGACACCGAGTCGGCATACTCCATCAGGGGACCTTTCTTCAAGGTTGCAAGAAACTTGAAACATTTGGATCTGCAGGGTTTGGTCCGTGGTTGTGATTATCATTTATAATATTATTATCAGCGCAAAGCCCAGCTCGACGCCCCATACAATCACATATCCACCAGCATCTGGTATCAAGTTTCCTATTCCTTCTATCCATAAAGCCGTTACGAAGTAGGTTGCGTCCTCCAAATTCTACTTAGGTCATAGGAGCGGCCATCGTAAGTGTTAACCAAGTTATGGTGGAATCACAGGAATTCGTTCTGTTTATATACAAGAGCCTGCCAAAAGTGAACACTTTTCAGACTATACCGAATGCTGACAAGTGACTAGATAACTAGATAACTGGGCGAAAATCGGATTATAGTATTGGGTATTAGGGTGTCCTAATCCCTTACGTAGGCTTAAGTGGAATGAAATAATTTCGAATCGTAGTCATAAGTGGAAGACACCATATAGCCAGGGGGAACCCATGACAATCCGCAGCTGGTGGATTAAGAAGATATACGGCAGTTGTGTGGCAAAATATCAATCAGCACAAATCCATTCGAAGTTTTGCTGTTATTTTAGAGCAGCCAAAATGATTACCTTTCAAAAAATATCAACAAAGTCTGTTCTTGTGTTACCGTTCAAAATCTGAAAAATGTTCCTAAATGTTTACTGAAGGTTAATAATTTGAGCTATTCTTCGTACATACTGAGGATTTAATCTGGTTACCAAGTGTGGATTTTTGTCCCAAAACTCCCACCATACACGTCCTAGGAATCCCCTAAAAGTAGGCTTATATTCTTAAAGCCCACGCAGATGTAGTCTCTTTCTTTCAGCTGTTTTGACTGTGATGAGCTCTCTGTAAAATCACTCATATTCACTATCAAAATTGCCTTTAGCCAGAGACATGTAACAACACAAGCTCAGTCACAGGGATATGATGGACGTCCATAACATTGCACGGAAATTCAAGTAGAATACTTCTTTCATAATGTTAAACACTCAAAAGCTTGTTTTCGACACCAAGAATCCATTGCCTCGGGTGCCATCATAAGTATTCAAAAACGAGGGCATGCGTTTCGCCGGAGAACAGCACGAGTTACCTAAACTACCCCCCATGGAGGCTGCCATATGTGGAATTGTTTTGAAATTATAGTGTAACTCAACCGCTTGTTTTGTATTGTTACTGCGCTGAGTTTGTTCTAAACGCTTGTAGGGCTGCTATTGTAAATTCATGTCTGGATCAACGCCCAGTGTACAGCATACCATTTGTTTTCAAAATGAGTCCACTCATTTTACAGGAAAGTATGGTATAGGCAAAAAGTTAAAAGACATAGACTTTAACCGTTATCAACTTATGTCATTAAATGAGCTCACTTCTAAGATTACTTCAGGTGAAAGTATTCCTTACCTGGATTAAATCGATCACTGCAGGTATAATAGCCGCCATGTTTACAGAGGGTCCTCGCTCCCCATCTGTCATTAGTCACAATAGTGTCCTTTACAGGGCTTCAAACAGGTGAAAACCAACAAAAAGTCGTTGTAGAGACATTAAGTGTAATTCTCTTTGAGTAGGGTCCTCAATAGAATAGGGTCTAACATTTTACGAAGTACAAAAGAAAGACAAAGGCTGTGAGTTAAAAAACAACAAAACATTACGCCAATACGTGGTATTACCGTGAGGAAAAAAGAATAAAACATATTCACTGCAAAGATTTGTTCAACTGCAATTAATTCGCTTCATAAAGTGTTTTACTGAGCCTGGTTTTCCATTATGCCGTTCTCATTATCACTACTAATATTGCGTACAAGCTTAACAGATATTCCACCTGCAGCTTCAAGTCAAACTGCACGTAGTTCCCAAGAGGCAGGTTGGATGTAATACGTTTCTATAGGTTTACCTATCATTGTACAGCCAGGCCAGAAACTGCTGTGAGTTCCAGTACGAGGCTGGAGCTTCCCATTCCCCATCTGACCAGAGGAGATCGGGCTTGTAAGTGTTTATTAAATCAAATAATTCAACTTCAGTCTTTTCCTGTAGATAAACATTCATAAAATGCTTCAACTGTTGGACGGTCAGACAGATTCATAATACTTCAGATTCACTCATTGACGCTTTGTTGCATTGTTTAACGCCAAGAATCACTTATACTATGGGTGTCAGTATGGTGAGAAGAGGAACTCAAGGGTCAAGATTTCAAGGGTAAACCACCAACCTTTGGCAAGCAGCTGATAAACTTATATACGTATGAGGTACAAATATGCACAAGTAAGACAAGTGGTTTTCAGCAGATGCCAGACTGCACAGACGGTCGTCAACGTCACCAATACCCCAATGCATAGTGTGACAAGTGCAATTTACAAATTCTCTGCAACAAAGGCAGACATTATGTACCTCAAGATTAGGAGAAGTGCACTTTTCTCACTGACCTGGGATATACACCACCCTCCTCTAATGCCTTTGATTATTCTGATCTGGTGCCTAAGGCAGCAACTGGGAAATAGAATACCTCCATGGCAAAATGTGAAATGTGATCTTGAAATGTTTTAATGTTTTACTTCTTTTTCCACTTTCTGCTTCAGTTTTTTAGAAGCTTTTAAAAAACTAAACCTGACTATTCCGACTGAATGATCGACATCGAACACAAAGTTGAAGATTGGACAATGAGGGTTAACTCTTTAGTGTAAATATCACCTTTGTAGTTTGTAATCATCACGCCTGGACAACATTTTCCAAAAGTTTTTAAAATTCAACTGATGTAGCTTTTATAAACATTATCTTGAAGATACACATTTAAAATGATGATTTAAAATACATCTGCTTCCCATCTGAGATAACACAAACCTTAACAAAATCTTGGGTAGTCCAGTTGTTTTGCTTATCCTGCAGGTAGAGTGGGTTGAACCATTCAAACAAGGAATGGTAAAGGCCGAATATCACACTTGTTTGATTACGTATGGCAGCTGCAAGGTCACCTGTTATGATTGGTCAAAATCAGTTAAAAACAGAAACATTACCACAATGGTCACCAACAAGGTTGTATTAAATGAAATATTAGAATTAGAATTTCTCAAGCGTTGAAATGGCATTTGCCATATTTTCTGTGTGAGAAACTCAATAGACAGTAATGCACACTGTAAGCTTCTTTATAATAATGATTCAAATTAAGGTTTCCATAAGTGGATTTTCGTGGGCTCTATTTTTAAAACACAGATACATATAGCATCTCCAAGATAAGGACAGTAAAACACATTAATTCTTCTGGTACATGATGAACTTGCTGTATTTAGAAGTTTTTACATACCAATATACCATACCAAACATGCCAACTTATTCCACATGAAAGACTACATACCATACCAAACATGCAAACTTGTTCCACATGAAAGATTTACCCATCATACACACACCAATACTTCCCACACAAGGCAGACTTACCCACCATACACCTACCAATACTTCCCACACAAAGCAGACTTACCCACAATACACCTACCAATACTTCCCACACAAGGCAGACTTACACATCATACACATACCAATACTTCCCACACAAGGCAGACTTACCCATCATACACCTACCAATACTTCCCACACAAAGCAGACTTACCCACCATACACCTACCAATACTTCTCACACAGGGCAGACTTACACATCATACACATACCAATACTTCCCACACAAGGCAGACTTACACATCATACAATTACCAATACTTCCCACACAGGGCAGACTTACCCACCATACACCTACCAATACTTCTCACACAGGGCAGACTTACCCACCATACACCTACCAATACTTCTCACACAGGGCAGACTTACACATCATACACATACCAATACTTCCCACACAAGGCAGACTTACACATCATACAATTACCAATATTTCCCACACAAAGCAGACTTACACATCATACAATTACCAATACTTCCCACACAAAGCAGACTTACCCACCATACACCTACCAATACTTCCCACACAAGGCAGACTTACCCACCATACACCTACCAATACTTCCCACACAAAGCAGACTTACCCAACATACACATACCAATACTTCCCACACAAAGCAGACTTACCCACCAAACACATACCAATACTTCCCACACAAAGCAGACTTATTCACCACACACAAACCACCTCTTCCCATATAACATAGACCTGCAGACACAGGGCAGACTTACCCTCCACATATACACGAGCTCTTCCCACACAGGGCAGACTTACCCTCCAGATACATACCAACTCTTCCCACATGACACAAACTTACAGACATGGGGCAGACTTACTCTCCACATATACACAAGCTCTTCCCACACAGTGCAGACTTACCATCCAGATACATACCCACTCTTCCCACATGACACAGACTTACAGACATGGGGCAGACTTGCCAACTCTTCCGACACAGGGCAGACTTACCCTCCGGATACATACCCACTCTTCCAACATGACACAAACTTACAGACACGGGGCAGACTTACTCTCCACACATACACAAGCTCTTCCCACACAGTGCAGATTTACCCTCCTGATACATACCCACTCTTTCGACATGACACAGACTTACAGACACGGGGCAGACTTGCCAACTCTTCTGACACGGGGCAGACTTACCCTCCGGATACATACCCACTCTTCCAACATGACACAGACTTACAGACACAGGGCAGACTTACCCTCCACATATACACGAGCTCTTCCCACACAGTGCAGATTTACCCTCCTGATACATACCAAATCTTCCGACATGACACATACTTACAGACATGGGACAGACTTACCAACTCTTCCGACAAAGGGCACACTTACCAACCAAGTCTCGGTGAGGTCCTGTAT
Organism: Liolophura sinensis; assembly: GCF_032854445.1. NCBI lineage: Eukaryota > Metazoa > Mollusca > Polyplacophora > Chitonida > Chitonidae > Liolophura > Liolophura sinensis. Next base: position 39,180,876 of record NC_088300.1, on the reverse strand, counting down.
CCATCGAGTTCCAATTCCAGGATACTTTGGATGGCCAGTTCGTAAACCCTTCGTGGTGTTTGCTGGTCAGCACTACATACCTACGTGTATATACAGGAACAATTCATTTACTTTGGGATCATAATTAGTGTTTATTTTGTGGTCCAAAATGTGCTTTCCAGATCCCTTGATCAACCAAACTCCCATTTATAAGATAATGTATTCAAGTACCGGTACAATAAATGAAGTACATTAAAAAGGAGTTTAACCAGAGAATATGGTAAGTTGACTTACAAAAGTTGTCACTCTTATTTGCTGAGGTTACAAAATTTACAACACAAGGCTAAAGAGCGTAGAATTTCCTGGAACTCGCCAGTGGATTTGGTACCGACAAAACTACAAAACTCCTGATTCGAACAACTGTGAGTTCTTTGCCGTATAATCAAATGATTCAGCAAGCTCAATGGATCAGACAGTTCAGTCATGAGTTTAAAAACACTACATGCCTCAGATCATCTGTTATTGGACTGTAGATATGGCATTGGCAAAAAATTAAAAAACTGACTGGTATAGGCCTATGTTCATAATGGGGAACTGTGTTGCAGCTATAGAGTGCATTTAAAGGCCCACTTCATTCCGCAAACACTTTGCAGAAAGGGCAGACGGTATTTTTCAGTTCAATAATTAAACACTGATGCCAGAAAATATCAGAAATTGTTGAAAATAGACATCAACGTTTATTTAACTGAACTAGGGTTAAAAAAAAATATTCCACCTCCTCAGTGTATGTTTAGAACTTGGCATATTACCGAACGTAGCAAGGTGAGGTTGAAGGCAGAGCCTATTTTTCAATATTTTCAATATCCAGTGTCCAGTCTGATCAATTTGGACTTCAGTTGTGTAGTAAGGATAGTTTATACGCCCAAAGTCTGATCTATTAAGAGCTGGAGGTGTGTACGAATGATCATAGTTTACGCACTCTGAGGGAATTTACCTCAGCTCAATTGGTAAAGTTCTGAACTTTGGATGTGGAGATCTTATTTAAAATCTTCCATAAACTTTACAGTCATTGAAAATAACATCAAACAGTGGTTGAAGAATGTTGGAGACTTGGCAACTTGTCAGGGTCTCCTTCAGGAGAGGAAGCCAGCATAAGCTGAACTTGAACTCACAGTGACCGCGTTGATGGGAGGCTCCTGGGTCATTGCGCTGTTGTGGCGTGCTAACCTCCTCGGCCATGGAGGCCCCCCTTTTGATTTTCATTATCTCATGATATACACTTTATAGCGTTTTCTGCATATAACTCCTGAAATTCATTGAAACTTAATTGCAGAAATGGTCGAAAAGAATCATCTCTCTTCAGTCCACACCAGAAATCGGCCTGTGCTGCCGTTCAACAGCTCATTTAGTTTCTGTAAAGTGCTTTGCGGAATTGACATACCAGGTTTTTGAATTCAATGACTACTTGAGGCAGGTAAATATCATAAACTGTTGGCCTCAACGTTTAATTTAATTAAAAAAAATAGGCCTATACCGACGCACTACGTTCGGCCTTACGCCTTGCCTATTTCCTATTAGTAAATGATTTTAACGGAAATTAGTTTACAAAATAGTTAATGTTATTTGAGGTACTGAACGCTCGTGTTGGGAAAATCAGTCCAATCTTGGATGCCATGAGGACGTGCACAGGACATCATGAGTACAACCTTGGACTATACTGTATATAATACTCCCAAGTACAACGCAGTAGCTAACAAGGGACAGAACTCTTACAACACTTTTGATCAAATGAACTAAGTTTACCTTGCTCCGGACGCCTGTATTACATCTGCCCACTGTTCCGGGTTGAAAAACTCAGCCTTAAATGTCGGAGCAAAATCGGGATACGTGAATGTAGGAGGATAATTACTTTTCATAAACGCTACAACGTCAGAATCGTTTACTCCCTGCCAGTCCCACCAGAACCATGCAGATCGAAAACTGGGCACCGAAAAGACTCCCCAGTGTATAAATATTCCGAACTTGGCCTCGTCGTACCAGGCCGGCAGCGGCCGAGCATCTAGAGATTCCCACGTTGGTTTGTACTGACACTTTACCACAGCCACGAGGAGAAATACCTCCACCACAAACAATATATTCATTCTTGATTTCCGATATACGTACTGATCAAACAAAAATAAAATAAAAAATTTCTTCCTTGTCCCGGCAAGTAGGTGGTCATGTGACTTGACAGCACGTGATGAGGGACAGGGACCACCATGTAATACCAACATTTTGTATCAAGTTACGGACATTTTAATTACGCCGATACCTGAATGTCTGCAAGTAGAGTAAGAATGTGCAGTCCTGACCATTTGGAGTCAGGACATGCTATTATAGCCTACTTGTGTGTACTTATGGTAGGCCTGCTATGGTAAGGTAAGGTAAGGTAATGATTAGCTCTGTAGGTTTCTCACAGCCCTGTCTTGTTCCATAAGCTTACCTTGAACACCTCTGTACTTCCCTTGCTGGCCTCAGTATACTACGTACAGCTTGGCATCAAATAATTTGTCGGCGCGTAGCCACATTCGTTTCAGCCATCAATTCCAGGCAGGTGTTCCCATGTGCTATGACTAGTAAACTCACACAAGCAAGAAAATATAAGTATAAATATAAAGATGTGAACAAAGAAATGCGGAAATATATTCCAAAATGTGAATTGTTAGCTCCAATTATCCTTCAGTTCCAAACTCTTTCACTTTGAAATATTATAATTTTAAAGTTACAAAACATCTATTGTTAACATTTCAGTTATATTTTATTCAGCCCTTATTTGCACGTAGAAAATCATGCACACCTCGCCAAATACGAAGCAAAACCCTGTGATTATTAAATGAGTATGTACACCACTGTCATTTCTTTGGCCATATAAACAAATGCTGTTCATTGCTTAGACAGACTTCACTATATTTTACACAAATTATTTTTCACAGGTTTATATGTTACAGTTAACAGATGACGCATCAGCCTATACATGTACTCTCGTACACTAAATGCTGCGAGCGTAAAACTCCGGGGACACCAAACAATTTTCAATTTCCCTTTCTCTGAAGAGACAACATGGGAAACATTTAACAAGAGCAGTCATACAGCGGCACTTATTTCACCTAATACGTGCTAACGAAAAACGAGATGTGACACATGCATAGATGTCATATGGCCTCCCTGTAGGTAGATCTGGACAAAGACATGATGCGGAAGTACAAAGACATGATGCCGAAGTACAAAGACATGATGCCGAAGTACAAAGACATGATGCCGAAGTACAAAGACATGATGCCGAAGTACCTCTGCTGTACATAAAATATGGCAAACAATGGCAGAAACCGTAACACCACTTGATCCTTCCAACCGATAAGAAGCGGTCGCCCTAATCACTGAAACCAACACTGCCACAAAATCATCTTAATTTTTATTCTGGTGAACCTAAAGGAGTCTGACAATACACATTATACAAAGCAAACTAATTCAGAATACACAGATCTGATGTTCAACGAAAGGAACCTGTATTTTATCAAAATCAGACAAACGTTGGTACTGTTACTGCAGGGAATCCAAAGCGTGACATACAGAAACGGACAGGCCCGATATAATATACCTCTCTACACTTCCGCAGAGACGTGGGTTGAAAGAGTATTTAAGTGAATGGCGCTGATTAAGTTATAAGAAAACGATTAAATACAGTGTCATAATCCTGATATAATCCTGGGTCATAAGCGAATTTCAAGTCCCGATACTTCTGCAATTCTGCGGCCTTAGGCAAGATTTTCGAATTTCAAAGCCCATGCTAACACACACGGAAATCTATATAATGGTATATTGGTTATGATTTCAATTCCTCCAGATCCAGACTTCTTACAGGACGATGTTCCCGGATAGGCTGATAGCCCCCAGATGTAACGAGTCTCAGGACAGTCTTAGAAATCTGCATACACGTAAGTCTCGGTGAGGCCCTTACTGGGGGTATACATGTGGATTAGAGCATTGTACTTGAATTTCAAAAATATGCAAGCGTTTTTAAAACCCAGCAGATTTTAAACCATTTTTACTGCAATGTATACAAATTTGGAGCGAAAATTACATATATGGCTGCAAGGCATGCAATGGATTTTCTTCTCTACAAAATCCACTGAATGCGTTATTTAACCCGTACCATACGCCTGGCGTTACCGTGTCATTCTATTCCGGACTGCTGTAGGTTACATATGCGCAATTCAAGCAGTTGGGTCTAAGATTTGCCTTCGCACTATAAAGTAAACTAAATGGGTAATACTGGCACACAGACGTTTTAGGTTGTTGATACACTATAAATTCCTGAACTGCTAGTTCGCACGTGGTTAAAATATATCAGGATTTTGTCTGTTTTGGATAAAACTGCAATCATTTTGGCCAGTGTTACTTCCTACCCTCCCTGGAGGTTACCGAGCTAACAATGCTATGTATTCATTTCCAGGAACCACAGCTCAAAAAATGGTGGTCAGGTTGATATTTTAGTCTATTGTAGAGATTTGATTTGATTTGATTGGTGTTTTACGCCGTACTCAAGAATATTTCACTTATACGACGGCGGCCAGCATTATGGTGGGTGGAAACCGGGCAGAGCCCGAGGGAAACCCACGACCATCCGCAGGTTGCCGGCGGACCTTCCCACGTACGGCCGGAGAGGAAGCCAGCATGAGCTGGACTTGAACTCACAGCGACCGCATTGGTGAGAGACTCCTGGGTCATTACGCTGCGCTAGCGCGCTAACCAACTGAGCCACGGAGGCCCCTCCATTGTAAAGAAAATTGCAAGCTGCAGCTGGTGGTATGGCATTGTACCACGCGAACGTTAGGGCATATATATTTTTGATGTTGAAGTTGACAAATTTAATACATAAATAGTAAGGAGTGCACTGGTGTAACCTGTAGATCGCCTCTCTTTAACCAGACCCCCATCTGACGCAGTCTCTCCTCAGAGAACGACACAATTCGCCCGTCCGCCGTCGCGCCAATATTTTATCAATAGGTTCCGGCCAGAACTGAGCAGTAGAAATCAATATACACTGCCTTACAGATGCTGTAAAACTAGAGCTTTTCGAATGTGAGTCTTACCTACATGCGATATCATTCTAAAAAGCACAAAAGACTACTGTATTACTTTAAATATTAAATAAGCTCTGATTACATTTGATTTTTGCTTAGTGTTCAACGTCGATTGGTATTTGTCAGCTTTATAGGTGGATGAAACTAGCGTGCCCCGCGTAAACAAACGATTCTGACGTGTTATTGGCGAAATTTCCGGCGCCGTATTAGTGGCAAGTACCACCGAGGTCTTCAAAAACATTAGACTATGTTTTCTCTTATTGTCTCCGCCATGAACAGTTAGAGTATGGAAGGGAGGATTACTCCGTTTGAAAACCTCTTATGGACAACAGTATTGTCATGGGAAACAGTCTAAGGCATTTCAGCTTCATTCTCATCCGTATTATTAATTCATGCTAAGCTCACAGATGCGGCCAAAAAACTGATCCAGTCTGTCTATAGGCCTATCCACATAGTCTTTCAATTGTGCTTCTCGTCGGAACCTCCATGATTGTTTTTTAGTGACCTTGGCAATCTCTCATTTTATATACAAGGTGACCTGTGAACATAGAAAGCACTTGTTATGAAATTGTCTTCGTTACAGATTATCAGCTTACTATCATCAGTTACACATATAGCTTCGTCCGACATGCATATACGATTCGAGTAGTATGCAGAGTATAGGTTGGGGCCCTCCCCATAACAAATTGAGGCTCCCAACCCCCCATTCCCTGAACACCCTCCCCCTGGCAAATAGGGGCTCCCAGCCCCATCTCGAGGCGTATACACACTATAGGTTCTGGCGCACCCTCCCCTTGGGGCCCTCCCCAGAACAAATAGAGGCCCCCCCTTGGGCGCCTCCCCAGCCAAGGCGTACACGCTTATTTATAAGTCTAGCCTACATACACACATTGATATGAGGCGACCTAGTTGGCATTTAACAGATAAGGCGTATAGCCTATATGTAGGCCAGATGTGTTGCACAACAGGATGATTCAGCTGATTTTCTCCCCAGGATAGGGCTTAAACTACGGGTTTTTATGAAAAATAAATCCGACAGTCTTTTTCAGCGTGTCTTGTTTGATCAGAGCCAGTATTTTTAGGAGGATTGGAGACATTGTGTTTATGCAGGATGTTTGTTAGCTCAAATCCGGATTTGGTCTCCTGTATATGTAGTATATGAATACATTACCTGCATATAGCGCCGGGCTCTATGTACTTCTAAGGAATCTCTGTAACTTTCGACAGTTTCGGAGGCAGAGAGACCTTACCAAGGGGTGTTGTAGATGGCCCAATGGTGGTGGGATGTGTCAGCGCCAATTACCCCCCCCCCCCTAACGGTGGGTCGCTAGCGCAAAAAAATCCGGAGCCCGCCGTTAGGGTGGTGATTAATTGGTAACAGGTTGAGCTATAAACCAGGCCTTTTGCTTTTTTGGACCATGGGTTCGAGCCCCACACCGGGCAGATTTTTTTTACCGCGGGGCTCTCGAGACATAGCATGGGGGTGGCCCTGGTTCCAAACAAGTTCCCCCTGGGCACCCCCCCAGAACATCATTCGGAAAGAGCGTTTTTCAGCTCTTGCCGAGCTAGTTTTCGGCCGCGATCTATAAGGTGTTTTTTCGTGCTTTCATCGATCTCTACAGTGTTGAATACCTCACGAGACTTGGCGCGTATCTCCTGCTTCAGATCAGAGTAGTTCTTGAGCTCCTGAACGATTTGCTTGAACTCTACGTCTGAAATAACACCATCAGATAATGCCTTAGATACCTGCGCACGGATGCTGTTAAGTTTGGCCTCGGCCAACAGCCGTATATCGTTATGTTTCTTGGCCTTTGCGTGAAGCCGGCGGCTAACGAATTTTGGCGACATTTAAGACACCGCAAGCTAGGGCCGCAGCTTCCATGGCCAAGACAGCAGGGGTTGCAATTATCGTTGTGAGTAGCCCCACGCTTGCAACCCCTAGGCCCAAACCGGCCGTGAGCATGGCTGAATCAAGGGCCTCGGTGGCCAAGACACCACGCCGGTACTTTTTGTACAAGGCCCGGCGGAGATCTTGCTCAGATTCAAGCTGCCTCTGTGTTTCGCTGATATACTGCAGGCGATGGGCGTGCGCGGTCGGGGCCAAGGGGTTTTCAACCATAATCGTCGACGCGGTCGGGGCCAAGGAGTCTTTATCCGTGATCGTCGGGTACAGTCGCCCCATATTGTCCGTCCTACGAATCAATAACGTCGGTTAGCTCTAAATTGTCATCGGGACTACTAACATGAAAGCGGCGAAGGCATATGCCGAACTCTAAATAGATTGCATCGAGATTTAAAACGCCCCCTGTATATCCTCGAGAGAGCTCCGGATGACTGGGTCGCCCTGGGCCGGTAATTTGATCATAAGTCTGAGATCCTTTGCATCGTGCTCCGCAGGCCACCTTATTTTCAACCCGGTAATCAAAGTGCAACGGCGACTGCCCGCGCCAAGTATGAGGTCGAAGATAAGCATAGATCCAGGGTTTAGTGGTAGTGCGGCCTTAAAATCGGTTTGCGCGGTAAGACGCACGGGCTCTCCCAGCCCCGACATTAGTACGAAGCGGCCTCTTCTGTCCCAATCTAGATAACAGCTGCCGGCTGGTACGTACGACACGAAATAGGTTCCGGAGTTGAAAACGTTTTTCACATCGGCCATAGTGGCCTGGACCGACATCGGGGTCACCTTCACATCTATCAACCAATCGGGGTCGCGAGCTCTGGTAAGAACAAAGCGGTTTTCAAAGCGAATTAATGAGAGATTTTGTTCTTCATTCACCTCAGACGGCTTCCTGCGCTCTTGCTCTGCAGTGGATGAGACATCTTCAAGGGAAGCAAACGTGGCAGGTTCTGCTTGCCCCTCCCCCCCCCCCCCGTAATCTTTTTAGCGGTTGTACTTGCCACTTTGAAACTGGAAGGCGTAGATTTTACCTTCCTGGCCTTGAAGTTCGAACTCCGACACATCTGCCAAGTCGCTTAAAGACAAGCACACAGACCTGGGACCAGCTGCGTCCACCATACTCATATACTTGCCGTCTTTGTCTAAAAGTGCCACGGTCAAGTGCGTTATATAGTCGGCGCGCAAGGTTTTGTACTGTGGGTTGGGAAATGAAACCGTCTTCCCGCAGTTAATCCCTTCACCAGTCACGGCGATGGCTTTAAGTAGTGTGGAACCGCCACCGAAATCTGAGGTTATTCTGACGTTTTCTGAGGTGCTCAGTTCATCTAAATGCACGAAGACTTCTTTGTGTGAGACCAAGTTAGGTAGCTTTTCACCCTCCACAGTCCCCCCTATGGGCGTCATCCCGTCGGAGAACCCTAAGATGGGGGCAAGCTCTTGGAGTATTATGAAGGCATTTCTAGGGAGGGTAAGGACTAAGCGGCCCGTGGCTTCATTCAATCCCAGAGAAACCCCATGCGGGCGGAATATGTCCTTGTCCAGCGTACAGACATTGTAGTAGCCCGTCGGCACTTCAACACGTTTGCCCTCAAGCAAGAAGCCCACTCCGGCTGGGATATTCACCCAGGCCGGGTAGAATGTTATCTCGCGAAGGGCGGTTTTAAGGCGGCCATCGAGGTTGTTAAGGGCATGAGGCAGCGTGTGCTGTGCCCCATTTAGAATGTCAGTCAATGTGATGAACATTTTAGCCACGATGAACAGCGAGGCTTGCAGGTTCAATAGAGAGGCCACTTACAAGGCCGGGGCATTTCATAGTATCCAAATCCACGCAGAGCAGCTCACGCGATTTGACATCTACATCGATGAAAAGAAGGCCTTTCCAGTCCAGTTCACAGATGTGTTGGCCAAGTACCGGCTGCCAAAGATAACCGACAATAAAATTGTTCGGGCCTGGAACACCAATCCTATGCAATTCTGGCAGAACCAAGTGAACTTCGCGGTCTGGTGCGCAACCACGGGCTGTGGCGTCTCTGCAAAAGACCATCTTCTCGCCCCCGACCAACGAATAAGGGACCTGTACACGTTCCATGCGTATTACCAAGTTAGGCGGATCTTGGAAGAGATCCAGGCCCCCCTGCCGCAAGACAGAGCGTGGGCGACATTCAAAAACCCCTACGACGAGAGGGCCTATGAGAGGATTTGTAGGGAGTTCCACGTAGATAAGCACACAGACTAGAGGCGCAGGGGGATGAATCACGGCCTCGGAGTGGCATATTACTATGTCACGAGAACGGGCTACAGCCCCATTGGTGATTGGAACTTCGATCCGAGCAGGATGTCGTTCTCTGGAAAGCCTACAGCGCTCCACGTCGACTACATCGAGCAGAACGCCGAGGAGGCTTCGGCGTCGTTCATTGTCGACAAATGCCAAGGATTCACGCAGCCGGGCGTAGAAGGCCTAAACGATTCCATCAGGACATACGTGTGGGCTGTTTTAGGCGCCCAAGCGCAAACAAGGGCGTGTATTCTAGGCACGGGCACAGCCTTCGGCGCGCAAAAACAGTTTGCCGCGAACCGCTACCAGGACGTGCTACAGTATGCCGGGAGCGCTGTAGACTTTGTGTATGGCATAGGCCTATATATGGCCCCCAGCGACATGCTTCTGCAGATCAGCCATGTGGCGACAAAATCGTCATGGCCACAGAGGACCAGAAGCTTGGCGCCAATTAGGGTGTGAACGCTAAAGTGCTGCAAAAGCGCGCACCTTCCCACGGGATCGTTGAGCCACAAGAAAGAGTCCCACCACCTACTGCGCGCGTTCAGCATGTTGCAGCAGCCGGAGGCAAACATGAACCCCTATTTCCAAACCAAAAGAATCACGATGCGGAGATAACAGCCATCGTTGTCGCTGGAGTTGGTATCGGCTTACTGCTGCTGTGGACTATGCGTTAAATACTTGCGAACAGCCACGAGCATTAGGCCACCTACTGCGATGACTAGAGCCCAGATATTATCGGCCAGCCACCCAGCCGCTTTCCGAGAAGGTTCAGTAGCCAGGACACGATACTGCCAATAATACCCGAAATCCCAGCGGCAGCCTTCCCAGCCAGCTTGCCAAGGGCGCGCGCCAGGGACTGAAGATGCTTTTTCACCCATTCTTTAAGACCACGCCCGTCGTATGGAGGTGGCGTTGGCTGGATGCCCCCGCCGGGCCCGCCAGTCAGCGCCAACTTTATCGCTAGCCCCAGTGTCGAGATCGCCATCCCAATTGCCGTGAGAATGGAGACCACGGTTATTCCCTGCTCCCGGAAGAGGGTGCGGACGCGCTCGGCCAGAGTGGTATCCTTGTGTAGGATGCGGCGTATTTGCGTGCGCAGGGCTTCACCCGTTAAAGAGGCTGCTTCGAGCCGGGCCACCCTCTCGTCCTCGAGATTCCTTATCCGGTCTGCGATCCGGCGCCGGGAGAATTCATCAGTGGCCTCCTCCAACTTCTGTTTTTGTTTTGCGATGTCCTTATCGAGACTTGACAGCTTGGCGAGGTTATTCGCGTGTTCGCCTTCCGAGGTCTGCAGTGCCTTCTCAAGCGCCAGAAGTTCTCGCATGGGAAGAGGAGGGTCGTTTATCGTTGAAAGAGTCCGCTCGACCTCACTATCCGTCAAGCTTGTTTCCATTATGTGGACAGCATCAGCGGCCTTTTTCCCTGGTTGGTTTAAATCCTTCAGCTCCATGGTATCTGCCTCGACGGCCACGGCACCGAGTTCTGAACTCCGAGTTCTGAGTCCCCAGGGCTGCGACTGCTGCCGGAGGAAATGATGGCTGGCTTGTCTTTCCCCAGTTTTAAAAGCCCAGCTTATTCCGAACAACACCAACCCCTCCTCTCTGGGCGAGTGTTGAGAGGGCTAGCGGTTCACCTGTGTTTATGCTGGTGAGGTTCAGATCGGAGTATTTCTTGAGTCGCAGACGCCCTTCTTCGTCAATCATAAAACCCGGGTAATAGGGCTTGGGTTGGGTAAGGTTAGGATACTTCCTCGCCATGACATCTTAATATTCATTCACGGTGAACACTAACAGCCTTCCATCTTGGGATTTGAGGTCCACATCCAAGGTTTGTTGCTCGGGAACCACCCCGATCTGGACATCACCACCTGCACGGAGAGTGGTCTGTTCGATGATGTTGTCCTCTTGGGCGTCGTCGAACGCCTGGTCAACAATGTCAATGTCTGCCATAATGTTCGTATTGAACAATGCAAGGTATGCCTTCAATACAACAATGGATGCATAGGGACGCAGGTTAAACCCCTTCAGAACACTCCGTAAACCTCGTTGGGTACAAGGTGTACGGCAGTCCTTGGTCGTCACCAACAACCCGTGTACGATCGACCAGAATCAACAACTCTTGGTCCGCTTCCCCAACCTCGGCACAAATGACGTCATTGTGCCCGGTACCGTGCGCTTGGCCTTCTTGATCGCGATCAATTCACCCGACCCGAACGCCACAGTGGTCGGGAATCTCGGACGCGCAGTAGTCAAGATCAAAATCAGTGGGAATGAGGTAATGTCCATCGACGACTCTGATGTGTTTCATTGCTACGGCGACTTATGGCTGACCAAAAATGAACGGCAGAATGCGACCTACCAAGGAATCGGCAGAGAAAACATGCTTAAACTTTGAGTCGGAGCGGAGGACGTAAGTGACGACGATGCTGGAGAAAATGCCATCGCTCGCGCCTTTGGCAGCCTGTTCCACATTCCGCTAGACTTTGAGCTTCTAGATAGGTACATGCCATTCTACCAGAGTGCCTTGGCCGACCGACTGGAGTACGAACTGACGTTGAACGATTACGGCCGGGTCATTCAGACAACAGACGATGCCGACGCCACTTACACCATCGACAACATCAGCCTAGAGTTCGATATGTTCACCGAAGAGGAGCTCTCTAGACAGATCCGCACCCAGTTTGCCGGGGGCGTCTCCATACTGTATGATCGCGTCCTCCGCCACCGAAAGTTTGTGAGGGACAAGTCTGATACTCTCTGGAACATAAACCTGAACACGCCCACGAGAGCAATGAAGGGCATCCTCATGCTGTTCGAGACTAAAGGAACCCCGTGGAGGAGGAGGTCGGAATCCTTCTACAACCCGAAGATCACCAAAGTAGAAGTCACAATAGAAGGTGTCCCCAATCAGCTGTACAGCCAGGGCATGCGGGCGTGCCAGCAATGAGGCGTGGTCCAGAAGTTCTTCGCCAGCTCATCCCTACGGAAGCGGGACCCTGAGGTGGCCAGGGTCGTAAAAGACTTAAGCCTGGCAGACGTCTCCCTGGAAGAGTTTTTGACGCACAAGCACGCCTTCTGGCTTGACTTTCGGCCAACCGACGATGACGAGCTGCATGGCAGTGGGAGGCGCGTTCTGAACGCCAGCGAGGGGATTACGATACAGGTGACAAAAGAGAGAGAAGATCCCGGCGTGTTAAACGTATATCTATATGTGATCATTGACATATAGCTGTACATCCAGAATGGTAGATTCGTTAGCGCGCTTTATTGATGACGCCCACTGCGCAATTATCTGTGGGCAGACGAACTGCGGCAAAACAGTCTTCATGCTGGACCTGCTTGAGGGCCCTTTCCGCGGTTTCTTTCATCACATTGTGATCCTGTGCCCCACTCTTAAGCATAACGAGGCGTACCGGGGGCGATGGATACTGTCTGACCCTGAGGTCTATTGTTTTGACCCCGGCGAGCGGCTCAATGACTGTCTGAGAGCTTTCTACAGATTGTTCGAGGGGGAGCCCACCCTATACATCATCGATGATTGTAGAGCGTTGGAGACGATGAAGAAGAAACAAAAAATGCTGTCATTCATAGCTTTCTCGGACCGTCATGCAAAGCTAAGCGTCTCTGTCCTCACTCAGAAATACAACGCCGTCCTCAAAGACTTTCGCGAGCAGACAAGGTGGGTGGCTTTATTCCACTGCAAAGATCGGCACTCGTTCAACGAATGCCTGGAGTAGAACCACATCATCGAGGCCGAGAGCGAAAAGGCAGAGGTTCGACAGAAGCTCAAGAACAATCCGCATTCTAAGCTCCTGCTAATGACTGAAACGCCCGCCGCATCTAAGATTATATATTAGACGTAGGCGCCCCTTTCCAATGAAGCATGGATACCGACGAGCTTATAATAGACGAGATTCTGTGCGCAGAGGAGGAGCCCGGCCGAAGCCAACAGCCCGGCAGAAGCCAACAGCCCGACCCCAGCCCACAAGATGATGCACGGCAGCTCAGGGATAGGCTGGCGGCACTTGCGGTGGGTGCGCAGGCCAAGCGATATCTGGGAAAAGACGTAACAGCCGCTGAGATCGACGCCATGAGCGACGAAGACGTTGAAAGGCTGCACTACCGGTACGAGGCTAAGCTCGGTGCGCGGATGGTTAACGGTCTCGGAGGTATGTTCTTGAGATCATATGTAAGGGCGGCCAGCTGGCTCCTACCTATCCCACCCGAGAATCGACCAATGCTCATGGCACAGCTCAGTTGAACACCACTGCTGTCCTAGAAATGATCCGTATGATCCAGAGGAACATGAGTACAACGAATCTGGAAGGCCCGAAGGAAGCGGAGGGGGTGACAGTGGATCCTACGAATGACGACCCTGCGAAGAATCCCAAAAAAGTCGCTACGGGTCGAGCGGGTGCTGCAGCGAGAAAGGCCAAGGCTAAAAAGCTCAAGGACGAACTTCGCGAGACAAAGGCTGCTTTGCTTGGCGCAGCTGATTCCACCAAGAAACAGCCGAAGGAACCGGATTCTACGAAGGAGGGGGGAGCCACAGATTTTGCGAAGGAACCGGATTTTACGTAGGCACACCAAATCACCCACTGGGGGACGCCCCTGGCGTTATTAGGCGTTGGCAGCCTTGCAGTGCTAGTGTTGCTACGCGTGTGGCGCAGCCGCTATACAGCACATGCACGAGATGCAGATATTACGCTGCAAGAAAAGAATCTCCATTTGAATACACGTCGCGACCCTTTCTATATAGAGCAGCATGTCTACTCCACCCGGTGACGGAAAAGTGCTAGTCAACGCGACCTACCACGCCGCTGTGGTCTCTCTCCTGGCTACTGGGTACGCTCGTCTCGGCCAGATGTTCCTGAAAGGAGCCCTCCCGAAGCTGGACTTAACACCCCGTGACGTCGGCATGGTCATTGCAGATGTAGGCCTGGCAATGTTTTCGAGAGGAACTGCTAATTAAACAAGGGCTCCTTCCTCCCAATATAATCCAATAGTAATGGCTTCCATCGCAATGATGATGGGCGGCGCCCTCGTAAACGCTTTGGCCTTCAGCGGGAGCAGCTATATGTTTTCGATGCTGAGGAGTTCCGGTGTCGACGAAGAGCGGAGGCGCCATGACCGCGCTGTAGAGCAGCTGCAAGCCGCCCAGGAAAAATGGGCCCGAAAGCGCACTGAGCGCTTGGACTGGATCAACGATGAACTCCGCCGCCAGGGCCACGCTGTCCAAACGTTCCGGGATGTCGACGCTGCAATCCGCGAGTATTCTAGGGTCACGGGCAAAACTCTTACACACGATGCACGCGAAGCGCTGCTGGGCTCAGAGCCAAAGCTCTCCGATTTCTGTGTGCCTAGTGAAGATCAAAAACACCGCGAAATGACCTTCGTCATCCTGGGAATGTGTGTGGTTGGGGGTGTGAGTTACGGAATCGCAAAACTCACCAAGTAATCCGAACTGACTGTGCCGGACTCGCCATCGAGCTCGTCGCCGTATGGCAGGCAAAGATCTTAGTAGTGAGGTGGTTCTGCGCACGCAAATACGCCGGGGCGATTAACATCTTTTTCGTCGGAAATCTGTTAGAGGGCTGCTAGAATACCTTGATGACATGGCTAGTAAGGTGTCTGCTTGCCTGGCAAATATCTACTACAGCCCTCGTGGGTACTGGAAGGGCCGCACGGCCATCCAGAAACTTGCCACTGCGCCTAAAGTCTCCGAAGATGTGGTCCGAGCTTGGCTGGAAAAGCAGGCTATCTGGCAGATATACTTGCCCCATCCCAGAAAAATACCGAGGCCTATCTTCGATGTTTTCACGCTGGATGACATCCACCAAGCCGATCTTCTATTTCTACCACATGATCGGCGAGGCCGGAAGCTGTATAAGTACGCGCTGACAGTTGTTGATGTCGCTTCTCGCTACTAGGAGGCGGAACCTCTGGCTACTAAAGATTCCAAAGAAGTCGCTGATGCTCTCTCTCGCATTTACAAGCGGGGACCCCTTCGATGGCTGAAGCTTCTCCAAGTTGACCCTGGGCGCGAGTTCATGGGTGCAGTGAGCCTACTGCTGGCCAAACACGATGTCACAGTCCACCGAGGCCGCGTGGATATCCACCGAGACCAAGGCATAGTGGAGCGTTTCAACCGTACTCTGGCTGAGCGGCTCTTTGGACATCAGTACGCCCAGGAGATGCGCCTCCCCCCCCGAGCATCGGTCTACTGAATGGGTGGCTCGGCTGCCCTCTGTTGTGGACGCTCTGAATAACGAGACAACGAGACTGGTCGGTAAAACGCCGAAAGACGCCATCAAGGCAAAAGAGGTGCTACATAAGCCTTCCTCGACGGTTCCAGTTCGCCCCGTTGGACTTAATGAGCGGAAGATCCCCGAGGGTGTTAGCGTTTTTTATCTCTATCAGCCTGGAGAGCTGGAGGGCGGTCGCCGTCGCGCGACTGATCCTGTGTGGTCTCTAGAGATATATCGGCTGGGGCGCTCTGTCACAAAGCCTAATGAGCCCGTGCTGTACTATCTAGACGATATGTCGGATGGCCCGCGAAGGGGCTTCCTTCGTGAAGAGTTGCTTATAGTGCCTTCCGATACTCAGCTTCCCCCGGATGGGGTTCTACGGCGCTAGTAGTTCCTCGATGAGGACGTCCATCCCAGCCCATCCTGCGGGCGCCGCATCTCTATGGCCGTAAGGCAGGGTGTGGACACCATCTTCGGGGGGACAGTGAGACCTTATTCAGGTGCTGTCCGTAGATATGGTGGTGCTCTGATCGCAGCACGTCCATACCGTGACGGAAGATCTTCTTCTCGAAGAGGGCCTCTTTGTACTGCTTATGGCGGATGTGCTTTTCCACAACACCCTTTTTCACGTCCTTGGCCTTCTTTATGTTGGCTTTGCATCCCTATGAACATCATCAGTCTGAATCTCGAGTAGCAGACTATCCGTGTCAGTGTAGAGGAGCTGGCAGCGCTCTCCGTACTGGGCCTACATATGGTTGTAGTAGAAGTCGTGCATCAGGTGCTTTGGGAGATCTAGAATGCTCATGCCCACGTAGATAGGTCGGTTTAGGACTAGACGGGTCTTGTGCATCTGAATCGCTGCGAGGTCATCATCAAATATGTTTGCCCGTGCGAAGCTCGGGCTGGCTATCAAGCGTCGGAGCTTGTCGTCTTCTCTAGAGCGTACCAGCTTGACGTCCACACGCTTCCAAAGGTTCTCCATGGTTTTTCCGAAGACCGAGTTGTTCTTTAGCTTATACAGGCCCTTCTCAAATTTACTCGCGGCCGTTTTTCGGAGCTCGGTGTTCATCCTGATATAGGGTTCCATCCAAGGGCTCTGGGCGAATCTCAGGGCCCCGTGAACCTTTGTCAGGCGCATTCCCAGACATAGATGCAGCTGTAGGTTCCGGTAGTGCAGGACGTACCGTTCCTTGTTGCGGAGGTTGGGGACCAGCTTTTCGACCTCGGTAGGCGCTTTCTTGCCGAGAAGGCCGTGCTGATAGTCAGACATCCACTCCTTCTGGACCACCAGATGCTTCGGGGCTAAAGGGTAGCCGTTATGTAGGTCGGCCGGATACTCTAGGTCGACCTCGAGGATGTAACCAGAAGGACTGTCGTGGGGGTGGGTAGCAATCGTTTCACCGAGACGCTGCGCGTCACCTACCCACTGAAAGCCGCCCGTTGGAAGAAACTGACTCATAGCCCAGCCATATAGATTATTGGCGTCTAGGTATTGGATGTAGCTGTTTGGACATTCGGGGTTGTATCCCTCCACCTGCGGATTATTGGCTATGGCGTGTCGCTTACTTACCATGGAGATTACTCCTGGCAACCCCTTCTCTATGAAGAGATGTTGGTCATAGTCCGTCAACAGCTCCAGCTCTACCCCGGTCTTCTTGAACAGTGCATCCCACGAGAGACCTGGGCTCGTAAAGTAGTGAGCGGGGTCCAATCCATACTGCCGTAAACAAGTCTTCCGGAAGGCCTCAAACACATCGGCCAACAGGAGCACGTCTGTGCGGCAGTAAAGGTCTGTGCAGTCTCCCAGATTGGTGCAATCAAATACCTTCCATACCTGTTGAGCGTGGATGTAGTCCTCATCGCTAATGCCTGAGACTTTGAGCTTAGTGTAGAAAGCCTCTTTAGGTGGGAGTCCATATACTCATATGGGTAGACACCCTTGCGTATGAGTAACTTACGTTTTTCTTCGGCAGGCTGATACCGGGCTGTGATGTAGAAAGCCTCAGGTTGGTTGGCCTCTACCAGATTGTCAAGGGAAGTCGGTAAGAATTGAACGCTGTCGATGAAGCGGAGCTGCACCAGCGAGAAGGAGATGGACTTTTCCGTGTTGTTGGGGTTGCAGGAGATGCGGCCCTCCACCTTACTTATGGCTTGCATCAGGAGGTGCCCGTCGTAGTCCCGTAGGTTGTGGAAGACTACTGGTATGGCTGTCTTGGGATCCAGCCGCAACTTTAGTTTGCATGCGTTATGGGCCGCGCCTCTGTACTTGCCGGTGATATGGCAGTGATCGCGCACAAAATCGGCTCCTAGAGGCTTCTCACACACGTGACAGGTTGCGGCGTTGTTGTGGGCCTGCCAGTCCTGGGGAGTCATCCTCATGGCTATAGGGTTAGCTAGAACATTTTGTATTTCCCGCTCCTCCTGCCGGAGAGCTCTGAGGAAGTGTTCCGTCGCGTCAGAGCCTCTGTATTCCACGGGGGGTTTTGTGCGGCCGTCGCAACGCACCACAACATAGCAGTAACTGCAGGGCTCGTGGAGCTGAGTCTTTTGAGTGCTGCTCTCTGTAGGGTTTCGCGGTGAACCTTCAACCCTTTTGGTCAGAGCCTCAATGTCGGCATATATGATGAACGGAGCTGGTAGCTGTTTGTGGTGGTTCTGGAAGGTGAACTTGTTTTCCACCTCCTGGGGCATTTCCACCCTCACCGCCGTCTGGCCAATCCCTCGGCATTCCGGCTTATGCGCCTCGAGCAGGTCCTCCCTTGTGTAGCCGTGTAGGCAGCGCTCGCAGAAGTGTTTGCAATTTGGCGCCTTACTTTCTTGGTATAGGAGCCGATTGAGGTCTTTTATCCACGTATATTGGAATTTGCCTGCCTTCTCAATCAGCAGCAGATTGATTCGGGGCGTGCCGCCGGGCTGCTTTGCTGAGGCGGTGCACGATCACGCCCTTGTCCCACCCGAACACGTTGATGGCGAGGTCGTTCTTCCCCTCCACTTTAGGGATCTGAGAGATGGGTGTGGGGGCGTCGATCCCCCCAAAGTCAAGACCATCATTGGGGTGATACTTTGTTGGTCTCTGGGGGGTTTCTTGCGGCTGGAAATAAGGCAGACCGAAGTGCCCATCGGAGGCAGTCGTCGTCTTTGTTCTTCACGTTGATGACTGCTTTCTTGTTACTCACGGCTGCAGGTAGGGGGATGTAGGACCCGCCTCTCAGCGTCTGATACCTTGCAATGTCAAGCCAGAGTGTTTGCACGCTATTTACAGCCCACCCTGACCCTCGCTGTGTCATTTTTCTAGCGCCTCCTGGATGGTGGGAAGGCCTTATCTAGAGCCCCGTCAATGTCACCGACCTCTAGGAGGGCCTCCTGATTGCTGCGGAGTACTGGGCTGGTATACTCTTCACTGCCATCGGCGTGGGCCTTTCGCAGCTGAACCTGAGGCCTAGTTGGAACTTAACCCCGTTGAGTGCCAGGATCTCTTCTTCTAGCTTCTGGCGAATAATGGCTCGAATTTCTTCTAAGAAGGCTACTGGTCCGTCCAAACGCCTTCGGGTACGCCCATCTGCCAGACCCGGAGGAGATTCCTTATGGCCCGGCCGTTAGTGAATTCTAGTTTCTTTTCACCCTGTATTCCGCCTAGCAATTCATCGAACTTCTCGTTACTGAGGGGTTCTTGACGTCTTGCTTCAATTCCTCGTTAGTTCTTGATGTCTTGCAGTCAGTCTTGAGCCTCTTCCAGTCAGCCACAGCCGTTTTATGCCTGTCGAGGATCCCTGCAACTCTTCCAAGGCATTGCGGGACCTTGGGTACTTGGGCCGCACACCTAGGAGCGTCTCAAACTCCTCCCTTAGTGCTCGCTCTTTCTGATGGTGCCTCATTGTATGCGCCGTGTGCCTAGTGGCGATGCCTCTCTAATATGAAATTTCGATAGCCGGCAGCTGTTTGTACTCGCCGTTGTGCAATATCGTCGTATGCCTTAGTGGTGTCTCTTTAATATGAAATTTCGATAGCCGCCAGCCGTTTGAACTCGTCCAAGAAAGCCTTCCGCCTCCGCTGCCTTTCACGCGTCTGGACATTATGATATCCACAGGCCCCGCAAAGCCGAAATTGGTTTTTAACACCCCGACCACAGCGAATACATGGCTGGGTGCCAGGACCTTTCCGCAGACGGTATAGGTGGAAGCCGCAGTACTCCTCCAGACAACTCTTACCACAGAGCTCCGTGGAGCCGATGAGAAGCCACCGGCAATTATTGAGACATGTTGTCTTGCTTCCCAGCCGTTTTATACCTGTCGAGGAACCCCTGCAATTCTTCCAAGGCAATGCGGGACCTTGGGTACCTGGGCCGCGCCTATGAGCATCTCATACTCCTCCCGTAGTGCTCGTGCTTCTTGGTGATTGGTCATTGTACGCGCCGTTGTGCAATATCGCCGTATGCCTAGTTGCGATGTCTCTCTAATATGAAATTTCGATAGCCGCCAGACCCTCCGCTGGGGAGCTGGGGCCTCTATTTGTTGTGGGGAGGGTGCGCCAGAACCTATAGTGTGTATACGCCTCGAGATGGGGCTGAGAGCCCCTATTTGCCAGGAGGAGGGTGTTCAGGGAATGGGGGGTTGGGAACCTCTATTTGTTATGGGGAGGGCCCCAAGGGGGGGAGGGGGGGGGGGTGTTGCCAGAACCTATACTCTGCATACTACTATTCGTAGACCATGAAGGAGCGCTTGAAGCTGATAATTACAAAACCCTTTTCCAAAACAACCTAAAACACCGGTACCCAAGGAAGAAATTATATATAAATCTGCTAGCGTGTAAGTGAGAAGCGGTCATTAGTTTTCAGTGTTGCAGGGAAGACAGTCGATCTTCTGGGCATGACACCAATTCAAATTTTAAACTCGTATACCGTGGATAGGTTTTCAGGTTGAATACAAATATTAGTGTCCCAGTAGCATTTTGATTGCAACCGTTAACGGTTGAATACGAATAAATAAATACGAATGACTAGCGTAAGCTCCATGGAAAGAAATTAACGTGAAATAGCACCATTACGATATTGCCTTCATGACGCATCCTGTGTAGGCTAAGCTCTATAACCAGCATCTCTATTCATGTACCTAGAGTTCTGTACCGTTGTGCCAGTATAGCCTACAATCAGCAAGCTTGCTTTGCTATTGGTGAGTAGACGCCTTCAGTATGTCAGTACAAAGGCGCACCGAACTTACTACGTATAATGAAGGATTAGGAAAGTGAAAAATACATAATGATAAAATACGTTGAGAGTAAGTATAGAGAGTTAAACCAGATCCGCGAAGACAATGTGAAAGTTGGTAAATGGTGACAAGTAACGGGTGAGTGAGTGAGTGAGTGTACTAACCTATGAAATATCGCCTCTTGTTAATTTACGACCCCTAGCAACATGGGTTAAGCAGAATGAGGGGAAAATGCATCGGTATAACTTGCAATTTATGGGACTTCACTAGTCTAGAATTACTTAAAATGCTGTATTGTCGCCCTGTGTTGAACTAGGCGAGAAAATACCGGAGATTTTACCGATCGTCAAGGTGAAGCACTCTCCATGTTTACACGCTGTCCCACTTCCCCATCTGTCACTTGTCACAACCGTGTACTTAACGCAATAAACCTTCATACTTGTCATCATATATTCATTTACTAGTGAAGTGTGCTTGTTGCAATGGAAAGGTTGATATACACCCAGTGTTGAGCTCAATATGTTGTTTAATTGTACGACTGAAAATATTTCAATCAAATGTAGGCTTAAGACTTTTGTAGTCTCCCAGTGTGGCTTTTAGTAATACATTATTACAAATTGCAACTCCCAGAGTGGGTTTTTGTAATCAATTATTCGATTCAAAAAGTCACTGAAAAATTTCATCTAAAGATGACCAAGCCCAGCCTGGCAGATATGAATGTGAATACTGCATGACGAAAATTTTGTTTAAGACCATATTTGTGACTTTGCCCAACACAATTTGTGAAAATTTTATAATTGCGATCAATTACGATACGGATTCGTGATGTTTATTGTGAGGATGTCTTATGCCCTGGGGTTTTTTGATGGCATCTGTAAGACTTTATGATGGTTACTGCGAGGGTATGTTATGTTAACAAAGGGGATTTGTGATGTCTACTGCCACGGTTTAAGTTTATTACGGAGAGGATTGATGATGTTTACCGTTTGGGTTTTAGATGTTACTGCAAGGGTTTATGGCTTTTTTTTGCGAGGGTTTATTACACTCTCGGAGTGACTTTTTGTAATAATCACTACAACATGCTTTTTATTACAAATTTGAGTTAAAGTCTGGAATGCAATTTGTTATAACGCAATATGTAACAAAAATGCCCGTAAAAGGAGTTTTCGTCCTTTATATTATCAATAATATCTGTGAATTGCCATATTTATATTAAAATACATGCATACAGTACATATTATAACCCCCCACGGTAAACAGTGTATAAAAGGCTACGCCATTGATTACCTATAGGTCACCAAAGTGTTGGATGAGAGCAGACAGTTGGATGAAAGCAGACATCATTATTTTTAAGGAATAGAAAACATTATTTTTCATTCCTCCATCTCCTTCAAGCTGCTTTTCTCGATCGTTAAAACAAAACCAAAAGTTGGATCAAATTGCTTTCATTGTTAAATTCGTACTTATTCCTCAAAGGATGCTGTCCAAGGATTCGGAAGCGGTTTGGCGCTTAGCTAATGGAAGTATAGGTGATGTTAAAAATACACGACTCACTAATGACTGGAGAGGTATTTCTGAGAATTAATGTTCCGCTTAATACCCGGGTCATCACACTTAAGAGGCGCTTACGCAGACCCAGTCTTACCCAGTGTTTCCTTCCATACCAAATTCCCATAGACGAGACGCAACTGGCTGGCCATGGATGACAAACACAACACCCAGCAATCATTCCTTTCAACCTCCATTGAATCTGACCAATTTCTGCGCAAATAAAGGCCTTTTCAGTCCGATTAAGGAAGCTTGATGTTGATGGGAGTTTTGTACAACGGCTTTCCGTTCAGTTCAATGCTTAATGGTCATTTCAATTTAACTGTCACTATGGTGAAGGCAAGGGACAACAGCACATCACTGACACACAAATAAAGCTGTATCCCGGAGAGACCAAATTTACTGTCAGTTCCCTCACATTAATTCCAACCCGCTTAATTCTTCTTCGACATCTTGGACCTCTGAAAGGCCCATTTGTGAGGTGGCTTTGAGAGGGTCTAAAGGCTTACGTCGATGCCTTCGAAAAATATCTCCGGCTAAACCAAATTATGTCAAGGTATCTTTGTTTACGCGGTTGCTGTATAGACATTTTCAAAAAAACGTTCCTCATTTGAGCTATTATGATCAATGTCCGGAAATACATCATTATTTCATCATTAACAAGCTAGGTTAGGTGGCACCTGAGAAAATGGCTAACAGCAAGTTTTGAAGTTAAAACGGTATAAGCTAGTTGGAGACCTACTGCTTTCAATTTTGCAAGCTTACTGGAAAAGCCCAGGATGAACGTTATGTATTTTTATAAAAAATACATTCGGTATAATTTTAAAGACACTCAATCACAAAACGGAATGCAATGTGTATAACTCCAAACAAGATAATTAAGTTACGAATGACTGCACCGACAGTCCACTAATGTCCGCTCATCTTACTGTTCCGTCGTTATCGTGACAACAAACTTTCTGGCCAATGAATAGCCTTTGGTGCCCATATACATGACAGCACCCGAAATTTACTAATCCCAACTAATCGGTTAGGCTGAAGGTTGGCCTTGAAGTGCAGGGACCTACAGCTTAGCAGCATTGATCCATGTGGTCAGATATACTTGGACCTCGATGAACTGCCTTCGATGTGGAACCGATTATATAGGGGAGTAACCTCTAGTGCTTTATACTTATGATTTCCTCTATATTGTTTACAAATTATACCAATAGCACAATGACACTACCACATTATATGCTATTATAAACTTCCTTACTTTTTTCAGGTTAATCTCGACTGCATTCTGATGAATATACTACAAATAACATTTTTTCCACCTATATTCTAAGGCGCCGAATCGGTAAATGTCTATGAAGTAAAAAGCCAAATTCTATATCAGTTATGGCTTGTCTCTTTACCTGATATTCTGGAAACTCAAAGGTCCAAAATCTATTGTACAGGGAACATGTGCACTGAAATCATCAGGGTAAGCTGTTTTGGGTTGTGATATACATTTTTTATGGGATATTTAAGACAATACTCTCCTTCATGATGGCTCTACCGATTGCGGCTTATAGGTAATTGATTTGACGCTGGTTAACTATTGTCCCAAAACCACACACATACTTATAGATACACTAATACACCATTCCATTACTTTACATCCCTGCCTCCCCTGGGGTATGTTGAGGAACGCAGTACTAGGCTGTATCACCGGACTGTGCGTTCTAGATCTTCATCAAGCCAGACACAACCTATATCGCTACGCTTTTGTATCCAACACTATCGTCTTCCAACCCAAAGTGAACAGACCGTCATCTCTACCCGATCAGATACTAATTTCCCGCACAACTTTGAAAAGGATTCAGTATGAAAACAGAAATTTTTGACAAGCCAGTAAAATGCAACCTATATAGTGAAGCACTATAAAACATCCAACTTTTCTAGACGGTCGAACGCTCCAAAAAATATTTTGATATCCGGTTTATTACAGTAAAACAGCAACTATAACTGTTTCTAACGTTTTTGTTCTCTTTCGTAAAGAGAATTGAAATTGATTGTGTTATCCAGTTCTACCTGCCATCGACCGTGATTGTGTAAGCCTGTTGTTGTTGTTTCGCTCCTGTATCTGCTGTTCATCATTAGGTAAACTATACTACATGATTGTATCTATAATGAATTGATCAAAAATCATCAGCTATCGAGTCAGGTGGATATATGCCGCACAGGAAAAGAAACTTCACATATGCTACTCTATGTTCCAAACTTACCCATATAGAACAAAATGTTTTGCTAGTGGATAAATCTGGTTTATGAATGTTGACTGTACAGTAAAACTGGATTAGGCGTTAAGGTATGCTTGGTGCACCCTTCACAGTCAAAAGCAGCATGGCGGGGTTACTTTTTTATTTCACGGGATTTATTGATTGATTGGTGTTTTTCGCCGTAATCAAGAATATTTCACATATACGACGGCGTAGGAGGTGGGAGGGAGGAAACCTGGTAGAACCCCAGGAGCCCAGGGGAACCCACGACCATCCGCAAGTCGCTGGAAGACCTTCCCATGTACGACCAGAGAGGAAGTCAGCATGAGCTGGACTTGAACTCACAGCGACTGCATTGATGTGTCCTGAGTTCAGTAAGGCAACGTCATCTAATTGACTGCCTGACACCTGTAAACACGACATTAGGCAACCTGAACCACAAACATGGCGTCCAGCTCTTCAACATCCTGAGGTTGATGTCTCTCATGGCTCTTCTTCCAAGAGAACCCCCTACGTGTTCGATGGGATCGGGGTCAGGTGATTTCGATCGTCGCTCCATAACGTCAATGCCCGAATTTTGCAGGGTATTTCGTGTCAAAGTTGTGTGTGGTGTCGCATTGCCATGATGGAAATGGAGGCCTGGACGATGAGCAGCCATGAACTTCATCAAATCCGGGACAAGGACTTGGTCACGAATATCCTGCTGCGTGAAGGTTCCCACGAATTACGAGAAGACGTGAGCGCCCGTTCCCGTAGAAAGCGGATCGATATGGTCAAATCGATCAAATCCATGTATGCAGCACAGGGCGTGACGTTCATCGCTCGACGCCACGCTCGCATTCTTCCGTGGGCAATTCGTTGCGTTAAATGTGATTCGTCACCCTATTCTTTTATCTCTGGTTCCAGCAGGTGAAATCTTGCCCAGCGGAGACGTTCATTACCGGTTTTGCCCTATGTCAGAATCGGTCCAACATATGGATCTCGGGAACGAAGACGAAAGCGCGCAAGCGGTTTGGTATGGTCTGGACAGTTACGCGAAACCTAAACAGCGTGTTACTGATTGACGTTGCAGTCGTCAAAGGCGAAACCGAGTTTGAGTGCCCTCGGCATGTGTCTTCACACGCGGCCCGTCCTGACATGGGACGCCCAGATGTCGTACACGTTTGAGATGTGGGTTGTGATGCAAGATGCAAGAGTGGGCAGGTTGTGAATTGCCCGTCTAATGGCACGTGGCAACATCCACAGTAAATTGGCCAGCCGGGAGCACGCCAGCTACCATACATTGGCATGTTCAACATTTGTGAGGCGTGACATGAGAATTGTTTATCTCTCAAAAATTGTTAGCGTATTTTTTCTAATCACCACCAAATTCTGCACGCGTCTTGATACTCAGCCACATGAAATTGTGGTCACATGACCTCGCACAAGTGCAGTCGCGTTTTTCACAAAAGAACGTGTTTTATGCAACCGCACGTGGTTAGACTTGCCCATTATAGTATTCGCACATATTAACTGCCTTGTACAAACCATTTCTAATGTATTTATTTATTTATTTGATTGGTGTTTCATTTTGATTATTTCACTTATACGGCGGCGGCCAGCATTATGGCTGGGGTACTGGCTAGCCAACACGCCGACTTATTCGGAGACATATCGAAGCTTCCTGGAATTCATCGGGAATTTAATATTACAGTGAAGGAGCCTCGCTGTTGGGACCCTAAAAGTAGGGAAGCTTGAATGTACTCCACGTTTAATTAGCTAACTGATGTGTGTAATCTGCATAAAGTTCTCTTGTTTGATCATTAAGAGTGGGAGGTATTATCCCCGACGTAACTACTGTATACAGTATGTATATGGCACCGTTAGGGTGAGCTAATTGTCTATTTATGTAGACACCTGTCACCGGTCACCTGTCAATATCCATTTCTTTGTCATACAGCACATGTATATATATACGCCATACTACCCCATAAGTATGTAACATAATACCTTGTATACTCAAATTAGGGGTTGGGCCTCCGGGGCTCAGTTGGTTAGCACGCTAGCGCAGCGTAATGACCCAGGAGCTTCTCTCCAATGCGGTCGATGTGTGTTCAAGTCCAGTTCATGGCTTTCTCTCCGTACGTGGGAAGGTCCCAGCAACCTGCGGATGGTCGTGGGTTTCCCCGAGCTCTGTCCGGATTCCTCCAACCATAATGCTGGTCGCCGTCGTATGAGTGAAATATTCTTGAGTACGGCGTAAAACACCAATCAAATAAATAAATAAATTAGGGATAATACAATACATATGACGTACGTGGGAGGGTCATCCAGCAACCTGCAGATGGTCGTGGGTTTCTCCCAGGCTCTGTCCGGATTCCTCCAACCTTAATGCTGGTCGCCGTCGTATGAATGATATATTCTCGAGTACGGCGTAAAACACCAATCAAATAAATAAATAAATTATTACATTAATACATTATACTTTTCAGCTTTTACTCGACATGCTATACATATCATACACAATATTATTCATAGTCCTGAAGAAAGTTGAAACAGAAGGCGTTCCTTTACTGATTATATACATTGCATATGTAACGTGTTCTACACAGACAGGTCATTCGTGAAACTGATACCTTACATATGTCTGAGCATTCTCTAAGGCACGAGACCAGATCGGGTAAGGTGCGAGAGAAAATGAAGTATGATATTAGGTAAGACTGCGGTATCATTGGTTTCACTATGCACTATTAGGTATACAAATTGACAAACTTACAGGATGTGTGTACAATTGTCAAGAAGTTGACACGATTATAATCTATATACCGACTGTTGCAGCTGACATTTTAATACGCGTAACTCCGGTCATCAGGTCTGCCAGAAAGGTTTCCCCCGGGCAGAGTCCCGTTTCGTCCCACCATAATACTGCACCCCGTGGAATATGTGAAATATTCTTGAGTACGATGTAAAACATCAACCAATTAAACACATTAATTTATACGTATAATTTAAGGCGACATCTTAGAACATCTACGGTATTTAACCTGAATAATGTTCTCTCTGTTTATAGACATGATGAAATCTCTTGTGCATTTCACAGCGGGAGATTCGACCTTATCACCAGATATCATACAGGTATATATACACTGTGTATAGCCACGCCCACTTCAGGCCTCTAAGCGTAATCTTTGGGTCAAGTACATTCATTCTGTTCACCATATATCAATGGGAAAAGTCACTGAGGAGTTGACATATGTGCACAAACATGACACGGTGGCCCCTTCTAAGCTACATATAGGTCATATTAAGGTTTGTAGCCTCTAGCTGTCATGTGTTCCCCATGCAGCGAATAAGGTGATTCGGCAAACCATGAATGGATTTGCAGAAAACGCATGTGAGAAGTGTAGATTGCGTCATTCTTAGTCCTTACTCCTTACAGCGCATGAGCCGCTTTTTACGTTCACCTTAGCTGTGGTGTGCACTTCAATCTGCTGCCAGCTTATAAGAAAACTCTTTTACCGCCCCTATTTACATCACATGCATCTATGAACGCATACATGAAGCCTTTGTGCTGATTGATACAGCAGGTCAGGTATAATAACATATTGAATACAACTGTACACCTTAATTCTTATTAAAAAAAACTCACTTGCGCAGTGTTCCCACGGGCCCACTTCAACACAGTGATGCTTTAACCGTGTGCAACTCGTTTTAACCAAATATATTCCTCATACCGTACATCATCATACCATCGTCCCATCACCCGACAATAGCTCGAAGCGATGGCACGATGATGCGAAGCGATGGCACGATGGCACGAAGCGATGACACGATGGCACGAAGCGATGGCACTATGGCAGGATGGCACGAAGCGATGGCATGACGCTATGCTACGATGGTGTAAAGCGATGACATCGTACCATAGCGTCGTGCCATCGTACAATTGCTTCGCGCCATCGTGTCATCATTTCGTGCCAACGCGTTCCCAAGGACACTCACGTCTCCAGAGGAGTGCATTGTGGTCTTTATTTTCATTTTTCCGCTACTGATACTTGTCGAAATATTTTTTATACATATGCTCTGTCTCGACGCATTGCCTCGGGTGACGTCATCAATATTACCACCCACCCACCCACCCCCCCCCCCCCCCCCAAAAAGTGGAATTCTGGATATTGGGTAGAGTTTAATATATTTTGACGGAGGGTGAAACCAGTTACCTAAACTGCTATTGACTTTAATCTGTACCCGATGACACTGCAATATTTGACACTGTTCGCACGTTTTAGTATAATATAACCCGAATGAAACGAATTTTACTTTATCTCTAGCACTGTATCTCACGGGAGTATACCTTTAGAACTGAATGAAAATTTTATCATAAAAATTAATGTAGTCTATTCGCTGAGACAGTAGTGTAGACTCTGGTACTATGTGGAGTTTGTTCTAACCGCATGTTGGCGCACCTATTGTGAAACAAATTACTCTCCACGCCCATTGTCCAGCATGCAAATTCTTCTTGAATAATTATAACGTCGCCCGAGGCAATGAGTTCTTGTTGTTGAAACTAGACGTATGAAGTTTAACATTATAAATGAGAAAAAGTATTCTATTCTTGCAAAAGCATAAACAAATTTGTAGAGCTTGTGGTAATGCGTGTCACTCATTTTGGTTGTATGACTGATTTTACAAATAGCTGTAAGAAACTGGCTGAAGTAAACAGACTATAGTAATGCAGTGTATGTACCATAATGCACTACGTCCCTTGTCTTAAGGCCGATGACACGATGGCACGAAGCGATGCATTGTAATATCGCTTTTCATCATCATGCCATGGCCGGACGAAGGAACGAAGTTGGCCTTATCTGGCTTCCATAGTTGAGTGACTACACATAATTTAACAGTTGGTGACTACTGAGTACCTCTGTACCATTTTTAACACTACTGAAAAATTACATAGAGTTACATTTATTTATTTCCAAAATGTTTAACGCTTCATGTACTTATGAATGCTTCAGTTATACACGATGAAGGCCAGGTCCATTTCGTAAATATGATAAGGAACACTTTGATATAATAATAGACACGTGTTATTGTACATACACTTCATACCGATAACAATCTACAGAGGTCATTTAAATTACATGTACAAATAACTTCAAATTTGCTGACATTACAAATGGGTCTTCATATTTATTTTTTATTCCGAATGATATTCTTTGTTAAGTAAACGTTGACAATAGACGGAGGATTTCATTTTTTGGTTACACGACATTGTTGGCCTGATCTATACGTTGTTTTGAAATTATACTATCTTAATATATGGCCATATGGCTGCATACCCGCTGAAAATGGGACCCATGCATGTACCATTACGATCACAGTGTTTTGCTTATTCTGTCACCAGTTTATTTTGTGACTTTAACGACTTCAGTTCTTCGTAAGGATTTGTTGGAATTTATCTCAGAACAAAATCATGGATTACCATGCCGTATACACCATACTTTTTAGCCCAGACTGTGCCACTGACTAAAACAAAACCATGGATTACCATGCCGTATTCACTATATTTTTAGCCCAGACTGTGCCACTGACTGAAACAAAACCATGGATTACCATGCCGTATTCACTATATTTTTAGCCCAGATTGCGCCACTGACTAAAACAAAACCATGGATTACCATGCCGTATTCACTATATTTTTAGCTCACACTGTGCCACTGACTAAAACAAAAATTAACGATAATAATAATCATTGCAGGTTTCCATTTCTTTGACATTAAAATGGCGGCATATATACAAGAAGGTATAGCTCATACATCAGTTTTACTTATTTGAAGCGAACGAAGGCCAGAGTGATCAACTGTTCGATACACTGATCTGTATATCAGGTCAGACACCTCGCTCCGTGAATCAGAAAAATACAGGGTGCCTACCATAATATGACCCTATATACTTGTATTTGAATCCAGAATGGGTCCATCGTCATGATGTAGCTAGGCCAACATGCTTGTTCTTTTATCATTCAAATCACTAAACGTCATAATGAGAATATCTGAAGACCGCATAATGGCTTTGGCGAACATGGTTCTAAGACCCAGGAAATTTTACTGGGTAACATAATTATCCGTCATAATCCTTTCTAACTAAACGACCGAGGCTTTTGTCACGCGCGATACTTCTCGTATACATCCGCGTTAGTCGCTGAATAAGGCATATCACACAATGTACGAGACCATTTGCAGCGGCAGACCACATTACTGCAGAGCATACCAGAAAACCAATTTCATCCATGCGGCGGGAGAATCGATGGGCCCATAATCATTCGTGTCTGGACATTAAAGCCACGGGTTGTACGAGCCTTGTCAAACTAACTACAGGAAGAATGTTCTCATATGACTATAGACAGCGAAGAGTAAACAATCAGCCGGTTCCGATGCAGTAGAAGAAATAAACGGTACATAGTATAAACTGGATGGTGATATGCGGTAGACCGCAAATATGAACGACTCATGACATGTAGTTATATAAACACACGCATTAATGTGCAAACGCCTTGCTGTTTTTATTTGAACACAGACGTCTTAGCCATAAACGCGTTACATGTATGGTGGGACTATACACACATACGTTTTCATTAAAACATAGGCTGGCATCTTTTTTTTATAACATTGACGTTTTCGGTAAATCATTTCGACGTTTTCTCCAAACCATTGGTGTTTCATAAAATACGTGACATGTCTGCTAGAGTGGTCAAACAGATGTTTTTATTTTGATATGCGTGCAGTAGTTCTGTTAACACATTCCTAATTACTTTGTACATATTCATGAGAGAGAGCTGTCCAACATAGCGTGTCAGTAAACCTCTCAATACCATATGTGCTCCGTGTGTTGCTTTGGTCATTGGACGTCCTAAGACTACAGCCAACATTACAATATGTAGCCTATATGCCTATCATACTTAACCTAAACCAGTCACAGCGATATGCAAACGACATTGCAAGATTTTGTGGAGACAGAGAACACAACGCGACTTTGTAAGAAGATTCGAATGAGACTGCAACGACAATCAGTCGAGAATCTCATGTAAATCTCGCGGCTGCGACTAAATTTCGAATCTCGCCTGTTGCTTCATTCCTGGACCAAAACTCGTCTGAACAATTTTTAATTTTCTCTCATCAGACTTTCGTCTATATTCGCATTAACAACAGAATGTTTGGGTTTCCACGAAACAATTGGTGTGTTTGTCCAAGCTTAATTTGCAAAAAGCGCGATATCCGGACGACAAGGAGATATTATGGTGAGATTCGGAAAACAAGCCACAGTCGTCTTCTTTACTCAACAAATTAAGATTCCTTTCATCTTATGAGAAAGCGACATTCCGAGAACATTCGCACGACAGCGCGAGATTCGGACGAGATTCAGACGAGATTTAATGTACAACGCGAGATTTAGTAGAAATTAGGTCGTGACTTGGTTCCACAACTTGCCATTCCTCTAAAACACTGAGAGCAAAACATCTAAAAAAAAAACGGTCCATGAAAAGTCTAATAAAACCTTTACAATAGTGTCCTTTTCTGAGCGTGGGGCTAAGCATAAGGGACATAGTGTAACATGGCTTTTGACACACATATCAGATTATCGAATTTTCAGTTTGAAAAAAAAGAGACAAACTAGTAAATGTTAAATCTCCATAACAATTAGCTTTCAAATTAAACAAAACTGAAATTTTCACCATACATGTAAGACTACATGCAAACACACACAGGAACCTGAACTATCCAAACTCATGCTAGAAGTGGATTTCTCTTATTCAGCTTCGTGACCAAGTATAACGACGCAACTCATTACTGAAGTACAAACACAGTTAACATCCACGCTGAAATCTGGTTGAGTAACAATGAGTATCATACATATATATAGTACATCTATGTACAACCTGTAGCATGTGTAAAACAGATAACAACTCTTTTCCTTCAGGCCACCTTGATCATGATCCAGTGCGTACCCGGCGTTAAAAAACCATTTGCCTTTTAGAAAAATAATTTTGTCCGACCAAATTCTTTGGAAAAAGCATGGAGTTTTTCAGATATATGTTGCATACAAATTGCATATTCTATTTACGAATCTTAAGGCAAAAGAAATCAACACGATAACAAAAGCAGTACGAATCAGTGCCTTACTAGCACTTCCGTTTTTCGCTAATAACGAGTGTGATTCTGTGTAGTTAACGGTGTGAAGTCTTTTTTCGCTGACACCCAGCCATTTTTGGTACACAGGTGCTTGCTTGGTATGGAAATAAGTCAAGCTGTATAAACTTTGGGCTGGTATGAGAAAGTTTGAAATTCTGGAAGAGAGGACTCAAGGTGTTAGGTGGTGGTGAGTCTGCGAGTGACGTTCATTTCACGTTGCTAGACACCCCTTTCAGCTGCTGGTACAGAAAGGTCCAGATTGCGAGGGTGATCCAGTGTCCAGCTTTTTATGGTTGCATTCTGACATCCTGGGCCAGTTATGGCCAAGGAATGTTTGGGACTGAGTTACAAGACTGAACATTAGCACTGTCGCTTATGTAATATTTATAGAGGCCTAAGGCTACTACAATGCAACCATAGAAAGGTTTCTTTTTAAACTTTTAGTTACTTGCAGAGTATTTCGTTTATAGAAAAAAGAGATGGAACATTTATATGTATACAGAAGATCATTTATGATCTCCAGTATCAAGTTATCTAATTTTCAGTTGAGGCACGTGTTAGAAATTCTTCATATTACTCAAGCTAACAAACCTACCAAGATACTGAAATCCAGTAAAAACAGCTGCGGCCTAGTCTGGCTTAACACATCATGGGTCATGTGTCGGTTCAGATGGTGGAGCTATCGGTGAACATCGGTGAAGTGCAGTCATTTTGAATGAAGTACGGTTGTGCTGTTGCAAAAAATGGGGAGTCAACTGCACGTGGATTCTTAAAAACCCAAAACGTCTCGCTGAAGAACTATATTCTCAAATACACTTACAAAAGGACATCTCCATTAGAAACTTCTCTGTACAAAACCGCTTCATTAACGTCAAAGACAGCAAATTCTTCCTTGGTACAGACATTTGTAAAATGGATACCGTTTTTGAGTGATGTTTTTTATGTAACTTGGCGGCTATATTGCATTTTGTTCAAAATCTTTAAAAACCCTTCTCCATATATATATAACCACTGAACCTAATATTCCAAAATTTGTTACATTTGTACAACGAGCCAATCCCCATGCAGAATTTGCCTTTTTCGGATTTTGAGATTTCGAATATCTATAGCAGCAAATCGTTTCCAAATAATCTAAATAACATTTGGACTTTGCGTAAGACTGCATGAAACTAATCACTGATTTGTATCTGTTAGATCAATGTGGTAAACGCAGCTATATGTGAAGTCTCCAACTTGATAAAATGGAGATGGGATAACCCGTCATTTATTTGGAACGATATTTAACGTGCCCTTGTCAATACACGAAGCACTGGCCAGCCCGTTATGATCACGACTGGCACAAAAGCCCATCTTGCTGATGGAACCAGTCAACCATTGGAATGGAGAAAAATAATCATCGGCCGGGATTAGCCTTATTTAATTGGACGCTTTTCCTCATTTATGAATTCGGCAGAAAATCTAATTTCCTGCGGCAATACCACACTACTCCATTTATGGATTTTCGCTCTGGTGTAGTTCAACGATCGAGCAGGGTACGTTGTTGACCAATCCTTCTCAATACCGATATGTGGCTGGTCTATGTCAAGTATACCCTCAGTTTGAGGTATACAGACAATGTTGTTCGCTTATAATTCGCATGATTTAATATTACAAGCGCATTCTATATACAGTATTAACCATCGTACTATTTTCTGGCTATCTATATGTGTAGAAGACAGTCACATGCATTTTAGCGGGGTGTAGGGAATTTATTCTAATTCTGCTTGCTTTTGATCAAAAGCACAATGTCAATGTACATGTGGTGGAGAACCAATACTTGGAATGCTAGCAGTCTTTGGTTCAAATCTAGATTATTCCCTAGCATTCTGAGAACATTTTCTTTTCTTTCGCTCTCTTTTTTTTTTTTTTTTTGATTTTTCTTTTACACGATTTCTATCAGCCTCGGGTTCAAATCCAGTTTGATTTTTGAGGACAAGCGTGGGCATTTTGTTCTACGCTGTTCTTCACTTTTAGTGTTGCATACATTTCCGGCCAAACTGCCCTCACCAGAAAGCGTTCACAAGAAGTTTTGTCGGAAACGGTTTATGCGGCTGAGTGCAGATTTGGTATGCGTTCTGCAAAAATTATTTATACATATTGAAAACTGAGGAAATAAACTGATTACCAAAGATTATTTAAATTTTCTCAGTATTTTACCTGATGTAGTTTGGCGCTGTCGTGACAAATCTGGTATTATTTTATTCTGTGACGTACGGTTTTCTTGCAAATTTCCATCCAAACCCACAAAAGTGCGATTTTCTCCAATGTTTGGACGTCACGAGACAGAAAATCGTAACAGTTAAAGCTATATATATGACTGTTATCTTTGTCTCCATTTTACATAGCATGATAATCCCCAGTAAACATGCAATATACAGACCATATCAAGGCAATATGCTAATTAACGTCTGTTTGTGCAGCATTATTTGGGAAAACAATGGCATGGACTGTAATATACAAAACTATTTAAAGTTCTACATTAATAATGCAGACCGTGACACAAAACAAGACTTGTGTGTCCGTCTTGGGCACCATATCAACATTTTCGGAAATAGCGTTGTGGAATTGATCCTTCAAAGTAAGCCGTTTATGTAAATTAGATGTCTTTATCTATTTAGTGGTATCTGTATACGCTTGTTATGCTTTCGAAAGCACAAGTATGGTGCCCTGTACGTGGACACATGAGGATTGCTTCACGTGGTAATTTATAGATGTATGTACGTTTTATCTCATGCCATTGTCTTAGAACATAATTACATAAAGCATTATAGTGCCGAGATTTATTATTTATTTATAATTAGCTACCACTGTATATATTGTTGAATTGAATTTAATAATATTAAAGGAGGGTATATTATTCTGAGAAACATGGCACTTAAAATCACCAGATAGTGAGACTGGTTTATTGCATTTTCCCGACAGCACTCAGTCGTCTCAGCCGAATTTCGTCATACAAGTCCAACCATTAGGCCTACGAGCTGTGAGAGCTTCGGCATTTAGTCCAGTGTTAAAAAAAGCAACAAAGAGAATGTGGAATTTCTCCACGAAATGGTTTGCTGTTCTGCATACTGTTGTAAAAACATGTCGTCGAAGAACACAGGAATGAGCTTTTTCAAGCTTTCAGACGATGTGACCATCGGGAAGGCGTGAATTTACAAGACGGATGGATTGCCAGCCGTATCTGCTTGGACTCACTATTTTACAGCCGAAAGCTAGGAAGGCAATACAGTTGAACTTGGAAGATTCGGCTGCTATGGGGGGCCGCAGTCAACTAAAACCTGACGCTTAACTGAACTGAAAACTGTCAGATGGCAAGCCATTGTGCACTAACGCCGACGTCCACATTTATTTATTTATTTGATTGGTGTTTTACGCCGTACTCAAGAATATTTCACTTATACGACGGCGGCCAGCATTATGGTGGGAGAAAACCGGGCAGAGCCCGGGGGAAACCCATGACCATCCGCAGGTTGCTGCAAGACCTTCCCACGTACGGCCGGAGAGGAAGCCAGCATGAGCTGGACTTGAACTCACAGCGACCGCATTGGTGAGAGACTCCAGGGTCATTGCGCTGCGCTAGCGCGCTAACCGACTGAGCCACGGAGGCCCCACGTCCACATTTATACTGCAATGCCGACGGCAGTTGTCATCTCGTACGTCAGAATTTCGAATATATCGGGGAATAGAATGATATTTATTGTGAAGCGTACAGAGGGAAACACTGGTAAATAAATATTAAATTTTAAGATAAACACACGAAATATACCATGTGATACAGGACAGAGCTGTAGTTTGCCAATCAGTTTACCAGTACGGTTGGAAATACCTGGACGGAGACCAAATCCAACGTCTGAAAACACAGAATCTGAAGTCTGGTTAAAGACGTCAGTGTCATCAATCGGAATTTCAACGTCGTTCAATACGGGTTCGAATTGATACTTCGGAGAAGCTATAATTTATCTCGAAAATGATATTGTGTTGATTTATTTTTCTGTTTAGTGGATACCAAGATATGTTCGAAAACGAATTTGCATATATCTGGAAACCCTTAAACATGACTTGAATGTTTATAATTTCATGCCCATGCCAATTTGTGCCAAAGCTCTAAAATGTGAAAATGATTTGCTCAGAGTCCAGTATTGTGTCAACCAAACTGATTAGCCTGGCAGAGCTCTTCTAGCAGAATTTCATAATCCACACTATGTTCATTTCTTTGACAACAAAAGAGTGGTCCTTGCTGCATTTCTAGTTTCAATGCAGTATTTAATATTTCAGGAGTGGCTGATTGCACTTTTGTTGTATTTGGAGGTTCACACTAACACTGAACAATTAAGGTAATGGCTAAAAAGTCATGAAAAATGTAAGGGCATAGCAGAAGCTCGCTAGGCCGCGCAGCATGAAACCTACACCCTACATACAGTAGGCCCATTGACCGCGCAGCGTGAAACCTACACCCTACAAACAGTAGCTCGCTAGAGCGCGCAGCGTAAAACCTACACCTTACATACAGTAGCTCGCTGGAACGCGCAGCATGAATCCTACACCCTACATACGGTAGGCCCATTGACCGCGCAGATTGAAACCTACACCCTACAAACATTAACTCGCTAGAGCACGCAGCGTGGAACCTACACCCTACATACAGTAGCTAGCTAGACTGTACAGCGTGAAACCTACATCTTACATGCAGCAGCTCGTTGGACGGCGTAACGTGAAACCTACACTCTACAACAATTCGTTGGACGGTGTAGAGTGAAACCTACACCCAACAGTAGGTCGTTAGGCGGCATATAGCGTGGAATTTATGTATACACCCTACATTAGTTTGTTGGACAGCATAACGTGAAACTTACACCTTACAGTAACTCGTTGGACGACCTGGCATGAAACCTACACCCTATACAGTAGCTCGTTAGGACCTAGAGTGAAACATATGCACACAGCATATAATAGCACCATATAGTAACCGTCACTAGTCAAACTTTATTAAACTTGCGCCCCATGCACCAACCCTGTTCAGCAAGATTACACCTTTCTCAGTGCGTATTTCCTGTCATTTCCAAAAGAAGCTTCAGGGATTAGAAAAAACAATATAGGGTGTTCTGATTCTCAATCTGACATTTCGATATGTTACTATATGCAACATAGATATCAAGCCCGGTGTCATTCTTAAAGCTGCCTGTTTTTGTGAAGCTAAATACTGTTTGGATCATCTATATATAAATATATGTATATATATAAATTAATATATGAAACTTCTCACGTATACAGTTGCACTCAGTTACTTCTTCGTAATATATATATATATATATATATATATATATATATATATATATATATATATATATATATATTGCATGCTTCTATGTGGGCTAGACTTGTTATTATCTATTCAGCTGCCTGTAAAATCATTGAAACTCGCTACCAAAATTGCCTTTAGTTAGTGACACGTAACAACACAAGCTGTACACATGGATATGTTTGCAGTTCACATTCTTGCATAGAAAATCAAATTATAGAACTCTTTTTCTTATTCATAGTGTTAAATTCTATAAGCTTAGTTTCGACACCAAGAACTCATTGCCTCGGGCGACGGCAAAGTTATTCAAAAAATAGAAAAAGACTATAGTAATAACTCGTCTCTTGTCCGATCATACACTTGTATCTGTTTGACTGTATGGAACCTATAAACTGTTTTCCAGGAAACAAAAAGTGCTTTATTATACTGGTTGAGCTGATATTTGTTGATAATTGAATCTTTGTGAATTGTCATCATGTTTGGCCCCATTCTGTCGCCATCTTTACAATATAGGCCTGGTCTATAATTGCCAAAGCCAATATCATTCTATAATACGGCATTTTGCTGCAGAAACAACAGCGAGCATTCATCGTCTCCTCCAATATCCCGCAGACCGTCATTCCGAATGGAATTACTGATGTCTGAGACGAGCTGAGGAAGGCGGTATATAAACAGGCTGTTACACCGCCCATTCATCACTGAGAGCTCAGACAGTATGTATCAGTATGGAAGCCGGATGCGGCCATGCTCTCTCCTACACATCTCCTTTAAACATGAACAGCGATATTTGAACGACAGCGTGATATTTAGTCGGCATTAGGTCGAGATTAGGGGGACAACGTGAGATTTAGTCGAGATTCCCACGAGACTCCAAAGAAATTCGGTTGAGAATCTCGTAGAAATCTCGCATCCTCGCCAATCTCGGTCCTTCATTCAATTCTCGGACAAATCTTGTCTGAGTATCGACCAAATCTCGCAATGAGCATTAAATCTGGCCTTAATCTTGTCAGAATCTCGCCTGTTTTTTTTTTTTTAAATCTCGTCAGAATGTTGCTGTCTCCACGAAATAAATGATTTTATACCTAGACTGAAGTTTCATAGCGAGCGACATTCGGACGACAACCGATTCTGGGACGAGATTTGGTTGACAGTGCGACATTCAGGCGAAATTTAGACGACATTCAGTCGAGAAGGGGACATTTTAACATAATCTTGCTGAGTCGTTCCAATGGCGGGTTAATTTCGACCAAATCTCGCAAAGTCGTCTGAATGGCGCTTGAATCTCGGGTGAAAAAAGAGTTCTCAAGTAAATGTAGTTTGAATGCCGCGCTATCGTCCTAATCTCGACCAAATCTCGCCTTCCGGTCTTGTCGAGGCCACCAGGGGAGGGTTTGTTTTTTTGCCTCTGCCCTAATTGGGCTCCTGTCGCTGAGATCGTCTGCTTCTGCGTTTGGTGCTATCATCATCGGAACACGTCGATTCAGATTTGCATTTAATGATATGCAGGTTAAAACGCACATTTGGGTGCGACATTTATACGACTTTCTCGACCGAATGTCGTTGGATTCTCGTGGGAAACTCGCGTTGTCGCCCTAATCTGGACTAAATCTCGCACCGTCGCTGAAACATCGCTATTCTTGCTTTGCGCCAAATATACAAGAGAGAGCATGGCCAAATCCGGCTTCCATATATCAGAGACTTACCTGTCAGGCCTCCCCATTCACAGTTCTACGCTCGCTCAGCAAGTCAACTGATGTACGTCGGCCTCATTCGACAAAAGAGTGACGTGTTTTTTGTCCGCCATTGTCATATAAGTATGATGAATTTTCTGGTTCTGGCTGTCTCAGAGCAGGTAGGCTGTGTAGAAGTGTGCGCTCAATATAAATGTTTAATTTCTCACGCGCTCTCGATCACCACTTTGTATCAGCTTGTAGATAGTGATGTTTTTAGAATTCAGTAATTTCTAAGATATGCATGTTAACAAACCTATACCTGGACTTATTCTGGACCTATACAAAATGACACAGAGACAATCAGGTGCACGAGACACAGTCCTATCGTACGAGTAGACTTGCTCTAGGGACTACGCACGGTATAGGCACGCTCATGCCTCGAGGGCAAGTGTATTGACAAAGATGACGAAAACGTAGAATTATCCTTGTTCACGTTCGTAGCAGAAGAAATACGTGAGAACAATCGGTATATGTTGTATATTTATTTATTGATTTATTTCTTTATTTCATTGATGTCTCAAGCCTTCCTCAAGAATAGGAAGCCCGGGGGAAAACCACGACCATTCATATGCAGGTTGATTGCAGGCCTTCCATTTACGAATTTATTCATTTATTTATCTACTTGTTTGATTGTTGTTTAACGGTTGTTAATATGAGGCAAAGCACATATAGCATGGCACACGATATCACCAAATGTTACAAACCATATGTCCAAATGTACGCCTATGTATCAAATTTTCACTCCTGCAAAACATGATGGGAGTCATCGTATATATACATGGGGGCCTCCGTGGCCGAGGTGGATAGCTTGTCAGCGCAGCGCAAATGACCCAGGAGCTCCTCACCAATGCGTGCGCTGTGAGTTCACGACCAGCTCATGCTGGCTTCCTTTGCGGTCATACGGGTTTCCACCGGGCTCTGCCCGGTTCTCCTCTACCCGGTTTCCTCCCGCCATAACCCTGTACCGGTACTGAAGAATATTCCACTTAAATATACATAAGTATACATGTATATATATATATATCTCAGTCGGGGCCTCCGTGGCTCAGTTGGTTAGCGCGCTAGCGCAGCGCAATGGCCCAGGAGTGTCTCACCAATGCTGTGAGTTCAAGTCCAGCTCATGCTGGCTTCCTCTCCGCCCGTACGTGGGATGGTCTGACAGCAACCTGCGAATGGTCGTGGGTTTCCACCCACCATAATGTTGGCCGCCGTCGTATAAGTGAAATGTTCTTGAGCACGGCGTAAAACACCAATCAAATAAAATAAATAAATAAATATATCTCAGTCCATTCACCATATATCAAATCATTGTCAGAGTCTTCCTGAAAACCGCTCATGGACATACGAATGGTCAAAGCGTCCAAAGAGAAAAACATTTCCACGTGCATAGCGTATAGGCCTACACAATTTTCAAGCTGATTTATAATCGTAGATTTTCTTTCAACACAGGAGTATGTGTGCGATGCAGTAACAGCTTTTTAAAAGTATATATTACATGCATAGCATCATTGTGTTTCAGTGAATATATCACTGTTTGATTTCTCCTGTTTGATTTATTTATTTATTTATTTGATTGGTGTTTTACTCCGTGCTCAAGAATGTTTCACTTATACGACAGCGGAAAACATTATGCTGGGAGGAAACCAGGCAGAGCCCGGCGGAAACCCACTACCAGCTTCAAGTTGCCCACAGACCTTCTCATATACGGCCGGAGAGAAAGCCAGCATGAACTGGATTTGAACTTACAGTGATTGACTCCTGGGTCAATTTATAGGATACTGGGGCCATTTGAATCAATGTATAATATGACCAAGCCATACCGGTATCGATACAGAAGGCCTGTTCAAAGCTGCAAGTATCAGGACACATGAGAGGTGGAGTATATACTGTACATAGGTCTACAGGACGGATTTTCAATAATTCCGTTTTCCGCCGCCGACTTGGTTACCTCAGTCCTTTGTGCGTGTGTTTTTCTTCATTTATTTTTTTTTCAATCCTTTGTTTGGTTTTCATCGGATGTTTGTGGAAATAACACGAGTGCAGTCGCACCCAGAATCATGACCACTGTTTTAATGTCGCAGTGTTTGTACGGTCGATATAGAGTTGGCATACAGTGTAAAGGCTTTACTTCTTCGAGTATAAGAAAGATATAGACGTATTGTTTCTGCCCTCATGTCCTTCCAAAATAATAAAGAATTATATTTAGACAGGCTAAATGTTACCATTATAGGTGAATCGTTAATACTTTGATAAATACGTTTGATTGTTCAGCCTTCTCGCACAGCATTTCGTGTCATCAGGCGAATTCTTGTGGTTTTACCGTGAAGCGCGG
This sequence comes from Liolophura sinensis, assembly GCF_032854445.1. Lineage (NCBI taxonomy): Eukaryota > Metazoa > Mollusca > Polyplacophora > Chitonida > Chitonidae > Liolophura > Liolophura sinensis. The sequence goes on along the minus strand of NC_088300.1, from coordinate 39,138,786 downwards.
GGTGAGTGGCTGGTATACCCGACATTGAAAGAAATATCCGAGATTTATGTCTTGTTGCTATGTATGGTAATTTAATCTGCGAACATGTGTGGCATGTGGGCTGTGCTATAGTCAGCTCGAGCCAAATGCTGAAGGCAGGTGTGGATATACGCGCACGGCTAGCATTTTGTACATTCGCGGTAAAGTGGGTCAGCAAAGATTTTTTTCTTCTGTCCAGCCAGTCACGCCCACCCGACATTGTTAGCCAATCGTCTAGGCGTTCGCGGGACGCACCCACCTTCATTCAGTCTTCTGTTTGCCTTCCTCAAAAGACATGTAAGCCGGCATGGTGATGTGCCACACCATATCTGATAGAGTTTACGTGGATTATCACTGTGTTTATGTACGCCGTCACTCTCAAGAAATTGTTTCCACAGGTGTGGAACTTTGACAGATTGTAATTGAGAACTAAGACTTACTTGGATGGCGCGACGTTGAGTATTTAGCGAACTTTTTACCAGTTGTCAGCCGTCAAATATTTTTCATCGCTGTGGGAATTGTGCAATCGCTCAACTGACATTACCGTGAAACTGTTGATGTAATTTGTACACGCTCGCTGATCGCTTAGCGAAGAGGCCAAGTGAGGGACGTATGACAGGATAACGCTGGATTTTACCCTTGATAAGGTCAGTTAATTCCAGTCGATCCGTACGTCTGATTAGCCTAGCGGCACCAGTATGTCATAAAGCAGCGGGGTAGCATTGAGAGTGGATGTGTGTCTGTCCGTTTGGTTGTCTGTCTTGTCTGTCTGCCAGTTGGCTTGTCTGTCTGCCTGTTGGTTTGTCTGTCTGCCTGCCTGTTGGCTCGTCTGTCTGCCAGTTGGCTTGTGTGTCTGGCTGTCGGCTCATCTGTCTGCCTGTCGGCTCGTCTGTCTGCCTGTCGGCTCGTCTGTCTGCCTGTTGGCTTGTCTCTCTGCCTAGTTATCCTTCGATCCAACAATAGAGCTGACAATAACAGATATCCAGGTGATAGGTAGGCCTACTAGTAGGCTGCATGTATATAGTGAACTGATTAACAGTGCAATGTGCAACTGTTTTAAGAAGTATTGCACCTACAACTGGATTCAAACCATAAATCCTCCCCCCTGTCGGCATATGGTACATTGACCATACATGATCCCTGGGCCGACGGTGAACAAATCTGCTGTCACCATCGGCTTCATCATTCAGCCATTATATGCAGACGCTGGTTGCATCATGGGTTCAGGATTGTCATACGCCTGTGATTTTACAACATTATGTGGTTGACATATAATTCTAGTTTCAGTTTTGGGTTGAATATTTTTACTTCCCAGTAAAACTTTGATGATGTTGTGAAGCAGTCCCTCAAGCCATGCACTACACTAACTAGATGTTTTCATAGTCCATGTCATGGCTGTATCTCACTGAGCAGGAAAGTTTGACAAACCTTTTTAACTTGAGTGTTATGCAGATGGTCCAGGAATAGCAAGTGGTGTGTCAGATGAAATGCCAGTTATCTGTCAGATGAATAGACAGTGGTGCTTCAAATGAATAGTCAGTTATCTGTCGAATGAACACTCCGTGGTGTGTAAATGAATACCAAGCTGTATATCAAATGAATACCCAGTGATGTGTCAAATGAATACCCTGTGGTGTGTCAAGTGAATAGCCAGCTATCTGTCAAATGAATACCCATTGATGTGCCAAATGAATACACAGTGGTGTTTCAAATGAATAGCCATCTATCTTTTGAATGAATACCCAGTGGTGTGTCAAATGAATATCCAGTGGTGTCTCAAATGAATACCCAGTGGTGTGTCAAATAAATACCCAGTGGTGTGTCAAATGAATACCCAGTGGTCTGTCAGATGAGTTCCCAGTGATGTGTCAAATGAATACCCAGTTATGTGTCAAATGAATACCCAGTGGTGTGTCAAATGAATAGTTAGTGATCCATGAAATGAGTTTCCCGTGATTTGTCAAATGAACATGGAAGGCAAAAGAAGGCAGAGAATATTTAGTTATATTGGTGGGAAGCATATTATTGATATGGGTAGCCAACTGGTGTGTATACCTTGACAACATGATGTGCTGCTGATAGTGCGCAGCATGAGTAATTGCTTGTACCTGTAATTAAATTTGTCTCTGGCTAGCATCTGAAAGATTATGTAGTGGTTTGTTTAACATAGTGTAACCAAGCTAGACAGGCTGTCGACTGGCAGATTACCCCCTGCACGCACACTGCTATCACATTAGAGACCTTCAGATCCTTGCGTAGTGTGCTGACGTTGTAATGATGATGAAATAACATGGGTATAGGTGAACCAGCGGGTTTATTGGAGTGTGCGATAATAATTACTCAGTCCAGAACTGGCATTGATCATCTGCCAGCCTGGCAATACAGGTGTCTCAGCTCTCTCCATGCTAACTATCTCTAATTATGCCAAAGCTAAACATGCCCAATTTATTCTGAGGACCAGTCTCTGAGGAACTGGTGTTATATACTAGTATACAGTATTTCCATAGATCTCCGAGGGCAGGGAGATTTTCTTACTGTTGTACATTGGAGATGTTGTATATCAAATGAGTGATTGTAATCATATTAATAAACATGAACTAATATCATTTATATGGCATTAATAATCAACCGATTAAAATGATGATTAATTTATGAATACAAAGATGCATGTAACTACTGGTGAGAATTGCGGGGCCCAAGTAGTAATTTGTCAACTGATGATCTTTTTGTAACATAAAAGTGTTACAAATTGTAATAATTCATATATATGATAAAACCACCAGATTGTTTGACCAGATGGTATATAAAAATCATTGCTGTGATATTAAACTGTCTGATACATTTAGGTATGTATTGGTCAGCATTGATTTAAATTCATAATTTTTGGGGGGGATTACTGGGTATGCAAATTCAGTATATCAACCTATCTGTATGCTGGTAGATGTTCATTCGGATGTACAGCAGTTTAACTGATTGGTTGGCCCGCAGTGTTTTTTGATTTTGGAGTTTTTGGAGACCTGGCCATGTTTTTTTTTTTTATCCAAACAGGGACCTTGACGATGTATCGGTACATATATCAATGTATACATACTTACATGTCCACACGTAGGCCTATATATATATATATATATATATATATATATACACATATATACACACATGTAGTTTTGTTTTGGAAGGGGAGTGAAGTCTGCTGCACATCTGGTGACAATAAACTGGGGCTACAAGTTCAACTTTCTGACACAGTGTACAGACTCACAGCCTGAGATAGCCTTAGCTCTCCTGTAAGCTATACCTTGATCCTCATATAAACACAGCCTTTTCATGTCAAGCCCCTGGCCTATATATACCTCCTCTGTGGGGGCTGCATGGTGGCTGCTCTGTTAGGCCATTTTTTTTTGCGGGGGAGTGGGTAGAATGTGGGAAACACACACCAAGAAATAGCTGGAGATATATTTACAGTGCAAGTTTACAGACAACATAGAACTTGTTCTGCTGTGTTGATGTATTAGAGCCTTTATCAGGCTTATGTAACAGGTTCATGCTCAGTGAGCAACACTTGTTGATAGTAAGTACCTGAAATATGAGCTGTGAGAAAAATTTCAATCTGAGCATTAAGTCAGTTCCAGCTTGTACCACTCCATGCAGACTCCAGACTTCTGTCAAAGTTGACTATCAAATACGCCATAGGAATTTAAACTAAAATGTGATTTTGTTTGCTTTTGATGGTCGTGTATTTCGTTTCTTTCTGTTGCATGTATGTACAGAAATTACAGTTGTTAGATTGACCTAAAGTTTCATCCATGACGATATAAAGTTTATCCATATTTCCTTTAATTTCTTGTTAATTATTTGTTTGGAATGTAGGATCATATCTACTAAAGCCAAGAATTCTAAGTGTCAGATCAAAAACTAAATAAATATTTCTTACCAGACTCTAAAAATTAATGCACTAATTATTTCGGTGAATTTTTAGTTGAAATACACTATACACTGCTTGATCATAGGCCTACCCAACAGAGTTTTTCATCAAATAAAGAGTTGACTGTAAGACCATCCATATGACAGTCTATATCTGTAAATACATCAGTTTGTAACTTAAAAACATTGACATTGTACGTCAATAGTTTGAGTGAGACATTTAATTAAACTTATACCAGTATATTCAAGGTATTAAAAAATTTATTTATTTATTTGATTGGTGTTTTACGCTGTACTCAAGAATATTTCACTTATATGAGAGTGGCCAGCATTATGGTGGGAGGAAACCGAGCAGCGCCTGGGGTAAACCCACGACCATTGGCCGGTTGCTGGCAAAACTTCCCACATTAAAAAATTAGATATCAATACTTACTAGTATTTTAGTTTACATGTGCAGTGATATTATTATAATCCCTACATGGGTGTGGGAAGATGTTTTGTGAATGATTGCGAAGATTGTGAATGTTTTGCACGTGGCTATAATTACCCTAATTTTTTTCATTTTTGGGATACCATCCTGCTCTGCTCTTTTTAACCAATATACACGTGACTGTAGCAGGAATATTTAGTTTGTGTTTTGTCACATGGTTAGTACCTCTAATGACGAATGTATTCATATCTTTATTTTCCCCTAAAAACTGAGAGAGAAATGTAATTCTTTGCTTTCAGAACAAATTATATCTGTCTTAAAAAGTAGACTAGATAAGGTAGGTTAATACGATCACTTAGAGATTTATAGAGATGTACTGCACTTGTACTGGTGTTTGTCAAACAAGTGGCTGCACCTGTACTGGTGTTTGTCAAACAAGTGGCTGCACTTGTACTGGTGTTTGTCAAACAAGTGGCTGCACCTGTACTGGTGTTTGTCAAACAAGTGGCTGCACTTGTACTGGTGTTTGTCAAACAACCGGCTGCACTTGTACTGGTGTTTGTCAAACAACTGGCTGCACTTGTACTGGTGTTTGTCAAACAAGTGGCTGCACCTGTACTGGTGTTTGTCAAACAACTGGCTGCACCTGTACTGGTGTTTGTCAAACAACTGACTGCACTTGTACTGGTGTTTGTCAAACAACTGACTGCACTTGTACTGGTGTTTGTCAAACAAGTGGCTGCACTTGTACTGGTGTTTGTCAAACAAGTGGCTGCACCTGTACTGGTGTTTGTCAAACAAGTGGCTGCACCTGTACTGGTGTTTGTCAAACAAGTGGCTGCACTTGTACTGGTGTTTGTCAAACAAGTGGCTGCACTTGTACTGGTGTTTGTCAAACAACTGGCTGCATTTGTACTGGTGTTCGTCAAACAACTGGCTGCACTAGTACTGGTGTTTGTCAAACAAGTGGCTGCACTTGTACTGGTGTTTGTCAAACAGCTGGCTGCATTTGTACTGGTGTTTGTCAAACAAGTGGCTGCACTTGTACTGGTGTTTGTCAAACAACTGGCCGACGTACTGGTGTTTGTCAAACAAGTGGCTGCACTTGTACTGGTGTTTGTCAAACAAGTGGCTGCACTTGTACTGGTGTTTGTCAAACAACTGGCTGCACTTGTACTGGTGTTTGTCAAACAACTGGCTGCACTTGTACTGGTGTTTGTCAAACAACTGGCCAACGTACTGGTGTTTGTCAAACAAGTGGCTGCACTTGTACTGGTGTTTGTCAAACAAGTGGCTGCACTTGTACTGGTGTTTGTCAAACAAGTGGCTGCACTTGTACTGGTGTTTGTCAAACAACTGACTGCACTTGTACTGGTGTTTGTCAAACAAGTGGCTGCACTTCTACTGGTGTTTGTCAAACAAGTGGCTGCACTTGTACTGGTGTTTGTCAAACAACTGGCTGTGATGTTATATGTTTTTGTATAGCTATGGTGATGCAGCCAGCATTCAGATGACTGTTTGTACATTGCACTGTATTCTAGAACCCATATCATATTCTCGGTATACAGGTAGATAATATGCATGGCATTAGTTATTGATGATAAGTGTACTGATGAAACACCCTACATTTCAGGAGACTGATTTAACTGTAATACAGCCTGCTTTGCACCTGTTGTCTTGTAAAACAACCCTCAGGAATCTTATAGATATCTCCTCACCAGCTCTGGTATATGTAACAAACACACATGCCTAAAGACATAAAGGACCAGATGTTGTGAAACTGCTGACAGTGTAAAAAATCCATGAAATATTGAAAGCATTGATCATGATGCAGTTGGCATTTGGTTTAGTTTGTTTTCATGGATGATGTATCAATGGATAGGGCTAATGTACGAGTTGCCCTGTATTGAAATATCATTTTAATAAATCCATCATTACACCATCATAAGAAGTAATTAACTACTAATTGACTTATAATGAAATGTGAATACCTTTTAATGACTAGAACATTAAGGATTTAGGTCAAGTCTTAGACAGTTTTGAGAACTTGTAGATTCCAGGGCCTAGTTCCACAAAGATATCGTACATGTATGGTAACTGTGCATACAGGTGAATGGTGTGGTAATGATGACCAACAAAATATTGTACAACAAATGTATGGTGAAAAATGTTGTACTCTACTTTGTAAAACTGGGCCCTGCATGACAGTTCTCACTGTATTTGGAGCATTGATGGCCATAAGTGGTCAGGCCATGACACTTGTGTAGCTGCGTTTACCTTTTCACTTCAGTCTAACATTCTTCCACCGATGTGATGTGCATGTACATGTATCTGTTTGCGTGTATCTGTTTGCGTGTATCTGTTTGTGTGTATCTATTTGCATGTATCTGTTTGCGTGTATCTGTTTGTATGTATCTGTTTGCGTGTGTCTGTTTGCATGTATCTGTTTGTGTGTATCTGTTTGTGTGTATCTATTTGCATGTATCTGTGTATGTGTATCTGTTTGCGTGTATCTGTTTGCTTGTATCTGTTTGTGTGTATCTATTTGCATGTATCTGTTTATGTGTATCTGTTTGCGTGTATCTGTTTGTATGTATCTGTTTGCGTGTGTCTGTTTGCGTGTATCTGTTTGCATGTATCTGTTTGTGTGTATCTATTTGCATGTATCTGTTTGCGTGTAGCTGTTTGCATGTATCTGTTTGCGTATATCTGTTTGCCTTCATCTGTTTGTATGTATCTGTTTGTATGTATCTGTTTACATGTATCTGTTTACATATATCTTCCCATACACCTGTATGTACATTACGTTTGGGAATGTATTATCAGTAACTTTCCTAAAGGTCGGCCGCGTATCCACTTGAGAAGTAATAAATCAACATCTTGTGAGTTAGTTGGAGGCCTGTATTTTACAGCATACATGCAGGCCTGTATATTGCAGCATACATGCAGGCCTGTATATTGCAGCACACATGCAGGCCTGTATATTGCAGCACACATGCAGGCCTGTACATTGCAGCATACATGCAGGCCTGTATATTGCAGCAGGCATGCGTGACTGTACATTGCAGCATACATGCAGGCCTGTACATTGCAGCATATATGCAGGCCTGTACATTGCAGCATACGTGCAAGCCTGTAGATTACAGCATACATGCGGGCCTGTACATTGCAGCGTACATGCAGGCCTGTAGATTGCAGCATACATGCAGGCCTGTATATTGCAGCATACATGCAGGCCTGTATATTGCAGCATACATGCGGGCCTGTACATTGCAGCATACATGCAGGCCTGTAGATTGCAGCATACATGCAGGCCTGTATATTGCAGCATACATGCAGGCCTGTACATTGCAGCGTACATGTAGGCCTGTACATTGCAGCATACATGCAGGCCTGTACATTGCAGCATACATGCAGGCCTGTATGTTACAGCATACATGCAGACTTGCACATTGCAGCATACATGCAGGCCTGTAGATTGCAGCATACATGCGGGCCTGTACATTGCAGCATACATGCAGGCCTGTAGATTGCAGCATACATGCGGGCCTGTATATTGCAGCATACATGCAGACCTGTATATTACAGCATACATGCAGGCCTACATGCAATATTATTGTATAACAACAGCAAATACATATACAACTGTTTGTATTTGGGTGAATACTACTTCTACAGTGTACAGTACTGCTCAAACCTATAATGACATATCTGGCATATCTGTGGATCAGAATATCTGCATAGTAAAGGTGTAGTATCACAGAAAGTGTTCACATCATACGCCAATCATACAGCCAAGATGGGTGTACCATCCAAGTATGATGAGCGTGGGAACTGAGTGCAGGATCCGAGTGTAGGATCTGCCTACGGTTTTACACACTAGCATTCACACATACACTCATACACTTTGTAACAATTGCTGCCTTGCATTGTTCGACACCAATTTTGTCTGTACTCTCGGAATTAAAAAATATTTTCACCAAAGGAAAGTTCTAGTACCCAGTGTGGTGGGTAATTCACATAATCATGTTAATAAGCAGATTGTGTTGTGACTTTTTCTGTAAATTTTTAGGTAAATACAAAACCATAACCTACAATATATGATTTTGTCCAGTGGAAAATTTTTGAGGAAGTCAAACACTTAACATAGTGTGTAGTTATAAAACATTTATACACAGTAATTTAATACTAGAACTGGTACAATTTTTGGAAAGAACTTATATCACCTCCTGTTGTCGGGGAATGTGTATGGTTGGGATTTTACATTTCCACTGACACCAATTGACTTCGTTTAAAAACCTGAAAACAAAACTCAGAAGTCATTGCATTCAGCTAGGTCACCTTTGCACTAGATTTAGGCGAATGGTAGACCATAATTTTTGAGTATTTTTCTCGTCACCAGCCCTGCCTAATACCAGACAAGCAAACTGAAGATATATAGCGTCATGTTTATACAGCTAGGGTGAAGGCCAAGGCTACATCTACGTAAGATGCGATCAGGATGTTTCCATCATCTGCTCATGGGTGGCCATCATGGCTGTATGATTCGCAAAGGATCCGCATCACATCCTGTCAAGATGGGCGTAGGATGGTCGGATGATCCAGGTAGGATCCGCATCACATCCTGTCAAGATGGGCGTAGGATGGTCGTATGATCCAGGTAGGATCCACATCTCATCCTGTCAAGATGGGTGTAGGATGGTCGGATGAACCACGTAGGATCCGCACCACATCCTGTTAAGATGGGCGTAGGATGGTCGGATGATCCAGGTAGGATCCGCACCACATCCTGTCAAGATGGGTGTAGGATGGTCGGATGAACCACGTAGGATCCGCACCACATCCTGTTAAGATGGGCGTAGAATGGTCGGATGATCCACGTAGGATCCGCACCACATCCTGTCAAAATGGGCGTAAGATGGTCGGATGGTCCACGTAGGATCTGCACCACATCCTGTCAAGATGGGTGTAGGATGGTCAGATGATCCATGTAGGATCTGCACCACATCCTGTCAAGATGCTCTTAGGATGGTCGGGTAATCCACGTAGGATGCACACCACATCCTGTCAAGATCCGCACCACACCCTGTCAAGATCCGCGTAGGATGGTCGGATGATCCACGTAAGATCCGCACCAAATCCTGTTAAGATGGGCATAGGATGGTCGGATGATGCTCTAACAGTATATCACTAGAATTGACCAGTACTGTACATGTAGTTTCTATTTATGCAAGATCTGTGAATTAGCCTCTTTTTATATGAAGTTATAACTTAATGCACCTGAAATATGGTAAACTGTTAAAATCTTTTGTCGTCTAAGGTGATATTACTGAAGTAATATATAGACTTATTATGATGATTAATAGATCAAATTGCTTTGGATTGGTCACATTATTATAGATTTAATCATTGTAGTTCAGAAAGTTGTTTTATTAAAGCCAGTGTATTTTTCTGATTTGTTATGTTCTTTTGGTGTACATTGATTTTATATAAGTCCAGTATATATAGACATGTTCCAAGTACATATATGAGGCAAACATAAAGCAATGATGCAGAGGAAAACATCATTATAAGAGTTCCTTATATATGAGTATATATGGCAAATTTGACATGCTGTCATGCTTTTAGTTACTTTAGGCTTTAATTTCTTGCTTCCTTTCCACTGCCAGCAAGACATTGTATATAATGACTGTAATAATTTTATAATAATAATTTAATAATTAATTGCATTTTGAATTTGTGATTAATTATCTCGCGAATAATGTATCCATATTTGTCACATCACTGTATAGAATACCTTTCTGAAAACAACATTAGACATAGACAGATCATCCCACAAACTCTGAAGACACATCATGCCGAGCCAGTGTCTTATAGCTACATGTCCTACTAGTTTCAGTTCTCTCGTAGATTCCGTTTCAATGAATCTATGATATGTGAACTATGCTGTAGAAGAGTGACCAGATGTACAGATCTGGAGGTAACAACAACAGAACTAAAGCTGTCAGTCTGGCTACTGGCTATGGTCTTAATCCCTTCCTGATACACCCAGTTGTTTGCAGATACGCCTGAGAACCTTCTGATGGATTCCAAGATCAATGATCTTCGGAAATTGCTTGAGCGCACTGGGCCGCAGTGCTGGGCATAATTCCCGCCAATACTCTGTCGGGGGTCTTCGCTACCACTAGTAACAGCTCTGCCAGCAATGGATAAGGCTACGGACCAGTTCCAAAAAGAAGGCGGCCTGCGTGAGGATCTGCTCATGTTGCAGAACAAGATGCAATTGGACTGATTCGCCTCCAGCAATCAATGGGCCTTCCATCTGGACGTGAATGCCACTAATGTTGGGTCAATAACATTTTCACCAGTTGGACAGAGTTAATTGTTTGAATTGCCTCACTGAGTCGGGCCTTGGTAATCAGACTACAGTACGGCAGTGTTACCACCATACTGGCGGCCTTAGTAAGATGTTTGCCTCTTTCTCAGACATCGGTAAAGGTAAACCATACTGATACTTCTTTCACAGTCCTGTCATTTAGATTAGGTTTAGGCGTGATGGCTTGGGTGGATGTTTCTTTGTTTGCTATGTTTTCTGGGCCGAACTGAAGATTTTCTCTCTATCAGGTCTGCCTGTTCACATCACACTCGTGACTGAACCTCTGGATGAAAACAGAGCACTCTTCACTGTAAAAGACACCATTAGTGTTACATGTTAAAATGCTATCGATCCAACCTTATATTAAGTACATAAGGTAGCCCCTGTTCATATCATCATGGATGTAACTGTTTCTGTTGAGAATGAATGCTTTTGGATACTGTAAATAATACATTCACCCATGACACACTTTGTTAAGCTTTAAAAGTCTTCACACCTTCTCCTGACAGGATGTACTTTTTATTTGGGGCAGTTAAAGTTTCTTTTGGAAATTAATGTGTAGTAAGATGCCTTTGATAAGTTGAAGTAGTTGAGTGCTGGGTAGATAAAGAGTCAACTGCTTGAGGGAGTGAACTGTCTAACTTTCTGGTCATCCTCTCAAGTGGAGGGTTTGTATTCAAACATGACGTGCAGACTAACGGGGAACCTTTGTTTGCTGTTCTATAGGACATGAAACATGATAGCTCCCACTGAAAACGACCCTTCTCTAGCAGGTTTCTTGTATTGTTAAACTTTAGATGCAATTTCTGAAGACAGACAAATGGCTTTGTTGATGAAAAGGCGAATTCCGTTATGGGTAATGGTTTCCTTTGAACTATTGGAACGATAAGATGTTGCTTTGCCACTGTAAGGACAAGATGGTTGTCTATCAAGTGCTGTACTGGAGATAAATCAGTTGCCCAAAGAATTCCAATGGTGACATTGTTTTTTCATAAAAGGCGTTTGAGAACAGAAACTGTACAGGTGCCTTGATGTATTAAGGGGTCGCAGTAAATATATATGACAAGCCATACAGTGAGTAGCCATTGTTTCATTTCACCTACATTTTTGCTTCTAAAATGTTATATACAACATAAGGTCACAAAAGCATTTTTGTATGGTATCTTTTTTTGTAACTAAAATATTTGTACATGTATATCTGTAAAAATCAGTGTCACAGTCAGCCATTTAGATATGAAATGTATGTCATCCACACCAGGGTGAGGTAAGTTAAACTAGTGAAGATGTAATACAATCATAGCAGGACAATGTTGAAATAGGCTAAGGCTGGGAAGGTCTGTGGGACATTGGCCTCACGTCGGCTAATTGTCCTGTTTGCTGTGACCGTAGATTAAAGCTGGGAAGGTTTGTTGGATATTGGCCTCACACCAGCTAATTGTCCTGTTTGTTGTGACCGTAGATTAAGGCTGGGAAGGTTTGTTGGATATTGGCCTCACACCAGCTAATTGTCCTGTTTGTTGTGACTGTAGATTAAGGTTGCGAAGGTTTGTGGGATATTGGCCTCACACCAGCTAATTGTCCTGTTTGCTGTGACTGTAGATTAAAGCTGGGAAGGTTTGTTGGATATTGGCCTCACTGGCTAATTGTCCTGTTTGCTGTGACCATAGATTAAGGTTGGGAAGGTTTGAGGGATATTGGCCTCACACCGGCTAATTGTCCTGTTTGCTGTGAACGTAGATTAAGGCTGGGAAGGTTTGTTGGATATTGGCCTCACATCGGCTAATTGTCCTGTTTGCTGTGACCGTAGATTAAGGCTGCGAAAGGTTGTTGGATATTGGCCTCACACTGACTAATTGTCCTGTTTGTTGTGACCACAGATTAAGGCTGGGAAGATTTGTTGGATATTGGCCTCACACTGGCTAATTGTCCCCTGTACTGTGACCACAGATTAAGGCTAGGAAGGTCTGTGGGATATTGGTGTCACACCAACTAATTGTACTGTTTGCTTTTACCGTAGATTAAGGCTGGGAACGTTTGTGGGATATTGGCCTCACACGTGCTAATTGTCCTGTGTACTGTGACTGTAGATTAAGGCTGGGAAGGTTTTTTTGGATATTGGCCTCACACTGGCTAATTGTCCTGTTTGCTGTGACCGTAGATTAAAGCTGGGAAGGTTTGTTGGATATTGGCCTCACACCAGCTAATTGTCCTGTTTGCTGTGACCATAGATTAAATCTGGGAAGGTTTGTTGGATATTGGCCTCACACCAGCTAATTGTCCTGTTTTTTGTGACCGTAGATTAAGGCTGGGAAGGTTTGTGGGATATTGGTGTCACACCAGCTAATTGTACTGTTTACTGTGACCATAGATTAAAGCTGGGAAGGTTTGTTGGATATTGGCCTCACACCAGCTAATTGTCCTGTTTGCTGTGACCATAAATTAAGGTTGGGAAGGTCTATTGGATATTGGCCTCACATCAGCTGATTGTCATGTTTGCTACTGACCATAAATCGAACCACCAATTCCTTTCATGCAAAAAAACAAACAAACAAACAAGAAAACTTCACTGAAATAAGTGAAAACGAAATGTATGCACGTGCATTTACCAGAGTTGACAGATGTTTTCCCCTCATCAAGCTTCTGTGGCATATTAGTACAGTTGCAGTCAGTTGAACTCATTATCATTTATACTTGGTGGTTTCTTAACGTGTGCTCTGGCTCTCTGGCTGCTCATTTATGTGCACATTGTAATGGTTAGTAAGAGAGGCAAAGTACATGCAGTCAATCAATCAGTCAGTCCGGCAGTCAATACATGATTGATCGACCATATTTGAGCCAGCTAGACTAGCTTGTTTAATTGATCTGCAATGAAGTCTCTGAAAGCTTTCGGAGATGAGCTTCAATGCAGATTTTAACATCACCACCTCTGTCTTCTCGCTGGAACTCTTCCATTTCTGTTGATTGTAAAATCAATTTTTGCTTTAGGCAAATTTAGGCACTTTTATTTGAAACATATTTATATGGAGTGAGAGTATTATACTTCATGGAAAAGACATTGACATGAAATGAAATCATTCTTATAGAGTCACAACTAAACAGTCCATCTAAAATAGTGTACACGTATTTGCATGTGTGTTTCCAAGCCCTGTTGGAAAGCCTTAGTGCACAAAAAAAAATTTCTGTACTGTGCTTTGCTGGCTCTGCCCGCAAAATGTTTACCATTTACCCATTATGAATGTAACAATTTTCTGTACTGTGCTTTGCTGGCTCCGTCCGCAAAATGTTTACCATTTACCCATTATGAATGTAACAATTTTCTGTACTGTGCTTTGCTGGCTCTGTCCACAAAATGTTTACCATTTACCCATTATGAAAGTAACAATTTTCTGTACTGTGCTTTGCTGGCTCTGTCGCAAAATGTTTACATTATGAATGTAACAATTTTCTGTACTGTGCTTTGCTGGCTCTGTCCACAAAATGTTTACCATTTACCCATTATGAAAGTAACAATTTTCTGTAGTGTGCTTTGCTGGCTCTGTCCACAAAATGTTTACCATTTACCCATTATGAAAGTAACAATTTTCTGTACTGTGCTTTGCTGGCTCTGTCGCAAAATGTTTACATTATGAATGTAACAATTTTCTGTACTGTGCTTTGCTGGCTCTGTCTGCAAAATGTTTACCATTTACCCATTATGAATGTAACAATTTTCTGTACTGTGCTTTGCTGGCTCTGTCCACAAAATGTTTACCATTTACCCATTATGAAAGTAACAATTTTCTGTACTGTGCTTTGCTGGCTCTGTCCACAAAATGTTTACCATTTACCCATTATGAAAGTAACAATTTTCTGTAGTGTGCTTTGCTGGCTCTGTCGCAAAATGTTTACATTATGAATGTAACAATTTTCTGTAGTGTGCTTTGCTGGCTCTGTCTGCAAAATGTTTACCATTTACCCATTATGAAAGTAACAATTTTCTGTAGTGTGCTTTGCTGGCTCTGTCGCAAAATGTTTACATTATGAATGTAACAGTTTTCTGTACTGTGCTTTGCTGGCTCTGTCCACAAAATGTTTACCATTTACCCATTATGAAAGTAACAATTTTCTGTAGTGTGCTTTGCTGGCTCTGTCCACAAAATGTTTACCATTTACCCATTATGAAAGTAACAATTTTCTGTACTGTGCTTTGCTGGCTCTGTCGCAAAATGTTTACATTATGAATGTAACAATTTTCTGTACTGTGCTTTGCTGGCTCTGTCTGCAAAATGTTTACCATTTACCCATTATGAATGTAACAATTTTCTGTACTGTGCTTTGCTGGCTCTGTCCACAAAATGTTTACCATTTACCCATTATGAAAGTAACAATTTTCTGTACTGTGCTTTGCTGGCTCTGTCCACAAAATGTTTACCATTTACCCATTATGAAAGTAACAATTTTCTGTAGTGTGCTTTGCTGGCTCTGTCGCAAAATGTTTACATTATGAATGTAACAATTTTCTGTAGTGTGCTTTGCTGGCTCTGTCTGCAAAATGTTTACCATTTACCCATTATGAAAGTAACAATTTTCTGTAGTGTGCTTTGCTGGCTCTGTCGCAAAATGTTTACATTATGAATGTAACAGTTTTCTGTACTGTGCTTTGCTGGCTCTGTCTGCAAAATGTTTACCATTTACCCATTATGAATGTAACAATTTTCTGTACTGTGCTTTGCTGGCTCTGTCCACAAAATGTTTACCATTTACCCATTATGAAAGTAACAATTTTCTGTACTGTGCTTTGCTGGCTCTGTCGCAAAATGTTTACATTATGAATGTAACAATTTTCTGTAGTGTGCTTTGCTGGCTCTGTCTGCAAAATGTTTACCATTTACCCATTATGAAAGTAACAATTTTCTGTACTGTGCTTTGCTGGCTCTGTCTGCAAAATGTTTACCATTTACCCATTATGAAAGTAACAATTTTCTGTACTGTGCTTTGCTGGCTCTGTCGCAAAATGTTTACATTATGAATGTAACAATTTTCTGTACTGTGCTTTGCTGGCTCTGTCTGCAAAATGTTTACCATTTACCCATTATGAATGTAACAATTTTCTGTACTGTGCTTTGCTGGCTCTGTCCACAAAATGTTTACCATTTACCCATTATGAAAGTAACAATTTTCTGTACTGTGCTTTGCTGGCTCTGTCCACAAAATGTTTACCATTTACCCATTATGAAAGTAACAATTTTCTGTAGTGTGCTTTGCTGGCTCTGTCGCAAAATGTTTACATTATGAATGTAACAATTTTCTGTAGTGTGCTTTGCTGGCTCTGTCTGCAAAATGTTTACCATTTACCCATTATGAAAGTAACAATTTTCTGTAGTGTGCTTTGCTGGCTCTGTCTGCAAAATGTTTACCATATACCCATTATGAATGTAACAATTTTCTGTACTGTGCTTTGCTGGCTCTGTCGCAAAATGTTTACATTATGAATGTAACAATTTTCTGTACTGTGCTTTGCTGGCTCTGTCTGCAAAATGTTTACCATTTACCCATTATGAATGTAACAATTTTCTGTAGTGTGCTTTGCTGGCTCTGTCTGCAAAATGTTTACCATTTACCCATTATGAATGTAACAATTTTCTGTAGTGTGCTTTGCTGGCTCTGTCTGCAAAATGTTTACCATTTACCCATTATGAATGTAACAATTTTCTGTAGTGTGCTTTGCTGGCTCTGTCTGCAAAATGTTTACCATTTACCCATTATGAAAGTAACAATTTTCTGTACTGTGCTTTGCTGGCTCTGTCTGCAAAATGTTTACCATTTACCCATTATGAAAGTAACAATTTTCTGTACTGTGCTTTGCTGGCTCTGTCCGCAAAATGTTTACCATTTACCCATTATGAATGTAACAATTTTCTGTACTGTGCTTTGCTGGCTCTGTCTGCAAAATGTTTACCATTTACCCATTATGAATGTAACATGCAACTGTAAAATGTACATGTATGAGCCTAAGAAGACAAAGAAAAACAAAACTGCCAGACACCAAACTTCTTGGGAAAGCCGTAAGCAAGGTGGATATAAGTTTTTTTCTGAAAAACTCTCAGAGATGGAGTCAAAGGGCTGGGTCATGTCCTGGTTAGCTGACTGTTGTCCTTATCTGACTCTGAACACCACAGGGGTTGTTTCCACTGGGTGCTCCTGGGTAGGGCCGGGATAAGTTTCATGTAACAAGTGATGGCAGTGTTTTAATATGGACAGGTTTCAGTGTTCGTACCTATGGAGTGACAGTGAAAGAAACAACTGTCAATGTGATATTTTTGCGAAATCAGATTATACCACCTGGGAGTTGACAGCAGCAAGGAGAGCAAACATTTCATTTAATTCGACAATGCATATAAATCATTAAACAGGCTTGGCATCACTATTATAACCTATGGAGAAAATGTGTGTCAGTTATAATTGCTACTTTTGCAAAGTCTTCTCTAAAAGCATAAAAACTATGCTGATTTGAATGTAGGCTGTACATGTAGTTTAGGAGGGATCTCATGTAGCTGCAAATATGAATTTATTATTCATAGCCAGACTATGGAAGGACTAAAATCCACCATCTATGCACTTCCTGTTGAGCTGGACATTCAGTTTAAAGAAAAGGCCAATAATGGGAGTTGGTACCAGAACCAGAAGGAGATAACACCTGTCCTGGCTTTACCCTGACAGGTAAAGATTGGGATAGAACTCGATTGATATGTTATTACTAATACTTGTTTCTACTAAAATGTTTTTAGAAGTGTTGTAGAGTATAATGCAATAGGATGGGTAACTTCCCAGAATAATCCCTGGTTAGTGGCAGCTTCGACAGTTTATTGCTCTACCATAAAGCTTGAGTACAAATCACAAACAACTATACGTGTGCATGGGAACAAGACGAGAGACAAATGCTGGCCATTTTATTGGCATACTTATAATACTTACGTGTGTTTTATTCTGTTATTTGTGTGAGGTCATGTAGAGTTCATCAGCCTCGTCTCCATTTTCCTTTAATGGTATTTTGGTTTCCCTAAATTGTTGCCTGAGCAGTCTAGATTCCATCAGTTCAAATTGCAATGTCAACCTTGACTGTCAGGATGATGAAGGCTAAGTGTTGTAACCTTGGTCTTGCTGGTTAAGCTATACATATGTACAGACCTTTACAATCTTGCCACGGTGTTTGTCAGGCACCTGACAATGTGTATGCAACCTTCTCATGTCTTAAAGGACGTGCCATGTTAAAGTGGAATGCTACTCAGATGCATAGTTGTAAGATTTAAAACTACTCTTACACTGTTTGTAAACTCAAGGTTTGTCTCTCAGCACAATTAAATAGGAGACCTGCTTGTGCTGATCCATCACATATATGGCGGAATTAATTGTAGATTAGTGACGTTTCGTTATTAATTGGTTGTACAGCGTACATATGTAGCAAGCACGGTTATGATAATGATTTTACTTACACATTTACATTTAAACTCATGTAACGTGTAAGAGAGGCATTGTAAATGTCATTCTGAGGAAATGAAAGATGAAGATATTCCTTACCAATGTTCTCATGAAAATGATGTAAGATATATGGACAATTCCGGGTGACGATAATCTGTGAATTTATATACAGATGATCAAGGTTGGTGTGATTGATATTTTTCACAAATTTCTTGGTAATTACATTGGCCACATATGGCATTGAACTATTCATACCAGTTACAAAAAACTACAATAAATTGGATTTATAAAACATTGTGAAAGTGGCAACCACACATATCGACCCACTTTAACATTGCATTTTTAAATTATTTCTACATGTACCTTGATTTGCAGGGTTTATGAATGATACTGTTGAATAAATGATGAATAGGCCATAAGCAGATAATGTAATTTTTAAAATTTTACATGTTTTCTGTTTAATGTAGACATTCTAAACATTTGTCAGAATGATCATGTTAAAACATAATGCGTGTGTAAATTAGTGAACTGGATTGTTTTGGAAAGATATGAATTTGATTTGCTAACACGATGAAGACATTATAATTCAAGACGTAAATTTCTAGGAATTTTGATGAAAAAGGGAAAGAGATTATATTCTGCTTTTGAAAATCACAAAGATTTCCCACAAGCCACATTATCATGATAGATTACTTGCCAACAAGGTATTTTGCTCTCTCGTTGAGATCTTTCCAGATGTTCCACCACATAGTTATGCCAAGGGGGTGGTTAAGTCCAGTTCATCATCTGACACGGTCCTAATAAATGGCCAGGCAGTTTTCCCTGAACAAACTTATCATGCTCTGCAATTGAAATCTCAGTGAGGAAGGCTGATGTTGGCTTTAAATCGAAGTCATTGTTAAGCAAGTATAGGAAAATATGATCACATCTGGATCACTGGCTAAACCAGGGAGATATCCAATAACCATATACTGGATAATCGATGAAGGAATTTGACAACTAGATGATGACTCCTTGTCAGACAGTTTTGTTACTTGATATATAATGGCATAGTGAGGCTGAGAGCTTGATCAGGGCTGTTACATGTACTGTTCTTTGGTTTAAACACTTCAGTTGAGCAGGGAGAGTGGTGAAATCCTTGGTGTGGCCATGCCTGCAAGGCTTAACGGTTATTACTGCTTTCATAAGGTCAAGTACCAAGTGTTCTCTGGGTTACAAGTTCTGGGTTAATATAGCTGATTATGAGATTATGGTTAGATAAACTGTGGCAGTCTGTTTTCTCTCACACTAAATGACACTTCCGAATATTCAGCTATCTCACCTTACAAGCGGTTTGGTTTGGTGTAAGAAGATAACAGGAGCAATTTATAAATTTATCCTCTTTTCTTTAGAATGTGGCTATTGGAAAGGACTGAGTTCACAAGGCGGGAGTTCTTTTCAGGAATAAATAGTTCATGCCAGCATGGCCCATTGAGGTCTGCATGTTTACCAAGGATATGCTTTTGATTATATGAGCTGTTAATGTGTGCTTTTCACAAGTTATTGGTCTGCCTGAATTTCTGATAGACATTGAGTTAGCTGTTAAGGTTGTAGTAGGCTATTCTCTGGAGTACTCCTGTAGTGGCATCATCACTTTGTAGCAACATGCACATATATGTGCACAGGTATGGAGGAGCTGTTCCATACTGGCACCACTGGTACAGTCAGGATCCAGTGAAGTTACAGTAGCCTAGAACTTTGTATCAAATGATTAAATTTACACCATTTCCTGTAATTTGCATTTAGTACATATTTGCCTATGGGACTACATGGTAGACAGAGCACAGCCACAGAGCAGGAACAGAACTGATGTAGGGCAGACAGAGAACAGCCGTAAAACAGCCATAAGGTATACAGAGAACAGCCACAGAGCAGAAACAGAACTGACATAGGGCAGACAGTGTACAGCCGAGAACAGCCACAGCTAGGGCAGTAAGAGATTGATGTAGGGCAACAAAGAACAGCCATTCATGTAAGACAGAATAAAAAAAACACCCATGCATCTAAGGTATGCAGAAAACAGCCACAGACCAGAGAGCAGGCAGAGAACATACATAAGACAGAGAGAAAAGCCATGGCAGACAGAGAACAGTCAAACAACAAGCAGAGAATAGAACAGGGCAAACAGAGAACAACCACAGGGCAGACAGAGAACAACCACAGAGCAGACAGAGAATATAGTTCAGACCGAGAACAGATACAGGGCAGACAGAAAACAGCCATAGTTCAGACTAAGAAAAGATACAAGGCAGACAGAGAAGAGCTATAGGGCTGACAGAGAACAGATGCAGGGCAGACAGAGAACAGATGCAGGGCAGACAGAGGATAGACACAGGGCAGAGAATAACTTTGAGGGTGACAAATGATGAACAGCTACTCTGTCCATTATAAAACAGGGTGACAAAACAAACACATATTTACAAGTAAATATTAACAGTGACCAGACGAACAGTTTGCATACATAACGGTATCAAAAGTAGCCATAGATTCAGTAATTATGCTATACAAAGCAATACAAAATGAACACAATCAGCAAAGGACAGATTTCAATCAAGAATATTAACTGTGTATATATTGAAAATGGGTTTTTAAGCATTTACATTTTGTTTTCCATGTATTGTCAGATGAAACCATGTACAGAAGGCTTTTAGAGATTGGCACTTGGAGATTATTATTCGTGGTTGATCGGAGATGTTTGTAGTTGCAGAGTTGATAGGTTTAAATAGTGTATTCAGGCAAGTTGGACACTTTCCCTTATACCGTTAGTATCTTATACATGTAGACTCCTCTTTGCTGGGAAATTTTGTCTTGGACACACAGCCAGTTGAGTTGCTTGAAAAGGTTGGAAGTTGGTGTTAAATAAGGGGCATTTAATATTAGTCTAGCTGCTTTTTTTTTAAGTTTTGATATTCTTTCTTTATGGCTGTATATTTTCTCTGTCTGTCACATGGCTGTTTTGTGTCTGCCCTTGGACTTTTTCTTGTGGATACTGTTGCCTGTCTGTCTGTCATGTTGTTGGTCTGTCTGCTCTGTGCCTCTTCTCTGTATTTCCTGTTGTTGGTTTGTCTGCCCTGTGACTCTTCTCTGTATTTCCTGTTGTTGGTCTGTCTGCCCTGTGACTCTTCTCTGTATTTCCTGTTGTTGGTCTGTCTGCCCTGTGACTCTTCTCTGTATTTCCCGTTGTTTGTCTGTCTGTCCTGTGACTCTTCTCTGTATTTCCTGTTGTTGGTCTGTCTGCCCTGTGACTCTTCTCTGTATTTCTTGTTGTTGGTCTGTCAGCCCTGGTGACTCTTCTCTGTATTTCCTGTTGTTGGCCTGTCTGCCCTGTGACTCTTCTCTGTATTTCCTGTTGTTGGTCTGTCTGCCCTGTGACTCTTCTCTGTATTTCCTGTTGTTTGTCTGTCTGCCCTGTGACTCTTCTCTGTATTTCTTGTTGTTGGTCTGTCTGCCCAGTGACTCTTCTCTGTATTTCCTGTTGTTGGTCTGTCTGCCCTTGGACTTTTTCTTGTTGATACTGTTGCCCGTCTGTCTGTCATGTTGTTGGTCTGCCTGCTTTATGATTCTTCTCTGTATTTCCTGTTGTTGGTCTGTCTGCTCTATGACCCTTTGCTTTATTTCCTGTTGCTGGTCTGTCTGCCCTGTGACTCTTTGCTGTATTTTCTTGTTTGTCTACCCTTGGGTTAGTGTCTGCCCTTTGGCTGCACTCTGTCTGTCAACAGTAAATTTGCTGTAAATATAAGCTGTTCATATTCCAGATTACTTTATACAGTGTGGTGTCCAGGAACTTTGGACAGTCCTTTATAAGTTGTAATGATAACACTTAGTACATATACACATAAATACATCTGCATTGTGTAGGCAAACATATTGCTTTGTTTAGAATGTCAGGTATTAGTTCGTAGTCTCGCTGGAATTAAACATTGTCTATGCATTTAAGCTGTCTTGATCTGGTAGGAGATGTGACCTTAACTCTTGTGTGGTGAATTTACCGCTGACATGACAAAAAGCAGACTAGGTAACAGCAGCTGTATCCAGGTCACTGGGGACGTTTCTTGTTTGCCTTGATATAAAATATTCTGTGGTTGAATAGCAGAAGGCTGTTTACTGGTCTCCATAAGGCCAGTTGTTGATGTTGATATGGTCATTTGAAAGAGAGAGTGATAATTGTTAAAGCTGGCAGAGGATGGTCATTATTAGTTGTGACAATGGCTTGGGGACAATGGCAGTAACTTGGAGAAAGGATGGTCATCGTTAACATGGGTAAAGGGTGATCATTATTAACATTGGCACAGGGTGATCATTGTTAACATTGGCACAGGGTGATCATTGTTAACATTGGCACAGGGTGATCATTGTTAACATGGGTAAAGAGTGATCATTGTTAACATTGGCACAGGGTGATCATTGTTAACATTGGCACAGGGTGATCATTGTTAACATTGGCACAGGGTGATCATTGTTAACATTGGCACAGGGTGATCATTGTTAACATGGGTAAAGAGTGATCATTGTTAACATGGGTAAAGGGTGATCATTGTTAACATTGGCACAGGGTGATCATTGTTAACATTGGCACAGGGTGATCATTGTTAACATTGGCACAGGGTGATCATTATTAACATTGGCACAAGGTGATAATTGTTACCATTGGCACAGGGTGATCATTGCTGACATTGGCACAGGGTGATCATTGTTTACTTTTGCACAGGGTGATCATTGTTAATATTAGCACAGGGTGATCATTGTTGACAGTGGTGAGTGTTGAACATTGTTAACATTGGCACAGGGTAATCATTGTTAACATTGGCACAGGGTGATCATTGTTGATATTGGCACAGGGTGATCTTTGTTGACATTGGCACAGGGTGATCATTGTTAACATTGGAACAAGTTGATCATTGTTAACATTGGAACAAGGTGATCATTGTTAACATTGGAACAAGGTGATCATTGGTAACGCTGGCACAAGGTGATCATTGTCAGCATTGGCACAGGGTGATCATTGTCAGCATTGGCACAGGGTGATCATTTTTGACATTGCAACAATATATCCATTGTTGAACATGGATACAGTCTGGGATTGTGTTTATTTTTTAAATCATCATTTGGGTGACTGTGCATCATTTCTGTCTGTTTGCAGATTAATGACTTGAGAATGAAGGCTCTTAGTAGTCTCTGGCTATGTGTGCTTCTGTGTGACAGCTGTTGTTTAGGGTTGTCCCTAACCCTACATCCCAGACATAAGTTTATCAGCAGAAGACGGTAAGTATTCCAGTTTCATTTACTTGTTACGTGCCATCATCCATCTGTCTGTCCATCTCACTCAAATTTATGTGGGGCATATCTCAGCCGTTATTAGGTATGAGATTCTCTAACTCGAAAATGGCCTGAAGTTGTTCACACTGATTATTTTTTCAAATTTCAATCTGCGTGCCTTTGCACATATTGACATTTATGAAGAATAGGCATAGGATTCTTGAAGTCGCACAAAGTGTGCAAATGGACCGCCAACTGTACACCAAAGTGTGCAAAGTGACCTCCAGCTGTACACCAAAGTGTGCAAAGTGACCTCCAGCTGTACACCAAAGTGTGCAAAATGACCTCCAGCTGTACACCAAAGTGTGCAAAGTGACCTCCAGCTGTACACCAAAGTGTGCAAAATGACCTCCAGCTGTACACCAAAGTGTGCAAACTGACCTCCAGCTGTACACCATAGTGTGTAAAATGACCTCTAGCTGTACACCAAAGTGTGCAAAGTGACCTCCAGCTGTACACCAAAGTGTTCAAAAAGAACTCCAGCTGTACACCAAAGTGTGCAAAATGACCTCCAGCTGTACACTGTCGGGTTACTGTTTCATATTACATACTGGCACTATTGTTGCCAGTTGTTGTTCTATTTTGCCTATTGCCTAGTTTCTCTGACAGGAGATGTGATAAGTGGTTTTAAATATTCACATCATACCTTTGAGACTTTGTTTCTTTTTTTCTGACACGTCCTGCCAAAGGAATACTAGAAGAGAGAAGGTTTACAGTATTGGCATGTACCACACATTAGGAGATTATAATTATTAAAAATGTTGGCGTGTGCCAGTCCCAAGCGGGACTGATTTACGCCAAAACTGAGAGATTTACACATAATACTTTTAACATTAGCATCTCCCTGTAGATATTATATAGTCTGCCACAGCCTACAAAATTTTCGATGGTTATTATGACCTAGTTAACCCTTCACGAGGAAGACATTTTACACCAAGAGTTGTTACACGTTGCTGTAAAACAAATCTATTATCGGTAAAACAAAAGCAATGGAGTAAATAATGAGATACAGTTTCCTCCACATAACAGTAGTCACAAGTGCTGTTAGGATGTAACCCAGTCCTGTGGAGTCTCGCATTGAGAGGACAGGCACCTGAAATAAGCCGAAAAAACAAAACATCAGCCTTACGTTTAGACAGTTGTGTGAACCCCTTACCCACTGAGGGTTACAGTTCGTAAAAGAAACCTGCCATCATCTGTAAAGTCCCAAATATCCTGCCATAGCATATAGAAATATTTGCTAGATTTAGAGAAAAACCTCTGAGAAGTTAAGTTTAACAGGAAATGAGATATCAGGAGAATTCAGTGCTTTTTTTGCCAAATGCAACTGGAAGGACTATTCCTTCTCCTTTTATACAAAACAGACATGGCCCTTTCCCACCTCACAGGCTCTGGTAATTTGCATATTACCCTACTGCCTACAGGACATAGAATCAGTGTATTTAAGTGTTTCTTAATGTCACATATCTAAAAATGTGAAATGTTCACAATAATTCTTATATAAAGCAAATATACACAATACATGTGACCTAATTATGTGCTAAGAATGAATGAATGGATATGGCTTAGGCCACATCGGCAGTATTTCAGCCATATTGTGGCGATATGTGGTAAGAAATTGTTATCAAAAGTAATTAATTGGACATTAGGTTTTCCACAAAATTTCAAAATGTTCTTCTAGGGATACGAAAGTCTTGTATTGTGTCTTAATCTGTGTTGATAGGCGGAGAATTTTGAAAAAGTTCAGTATTTTCTACCCAATGCCATTGTTTTACAAGAGTGTAAGATAGAATTCTTAATTCTTGACTCTGTATGCTGTGATATCACATATGCTTTGAGGGTCATTTTAATAGGTGGGTTGTTGTCCTGTGTAAAATAGACACAAAGATAGGATGAAGTCCAGATATTGTAATGATAATTTCATTTGTTATCGGGTCCAGTCTACACTGATAACTTCCAAGACCATGTTTTTCTCCTAGGCTTAAGTCAGCATGAATAGAGCCAATTTATTTAGATTGCACAAGGTTTGGAATTTGATGTCGCCTTACATAACCTTGATCAAACACCTCAACGCAGGTGATAACCCGTACTTATCTTTGGTTTTGAGAGTAATTGTTTGCCCTTGTGCCAATTTTCTGGTTGTTGCATTGATTAGAAAACCTGTGCTGGACATATTTTGTCTGTTATGGGACAAATATGACTCTGCGTAGTATCGTATGGGATATGTTTATTAAACTCGAACAAATTATGCAAGATAACCTGAATCTGATTTTTTTTTCGCGTTTGAATTTAACGAGGCAGAAAATATGTTAATCATGAAACACTTGTGCATGTGTGCCATACACGTAGGATTTTCAAACTTTAATATACAAATGACGCTCTGTGGCTGAGTGGTCTAAGGCCCTCACCTGACAATTGTAGTGTGCCACCAATGAGGCCAAAGCTTGGATCCCCCAGTGTACCCAAGTAACTAACCAGCCAACCAAACACACATGACAGACTGATAGATACATGTACATGTATGTGTATGTGATTTAAAGTGGGCTACATCATACTTGTACATGTATAAGGTGTGGAAGTCTAAAGTGGACTACATCATACTTGTACATGTGTAAGGTGTGGAAGTCTAAAGTGGACTACACCATACTTGTACATGTATAAGGTGTGGAAGTCTAAAGTGGACTACATCATACTTGTCCATGTATAAGGTGTGGAAGTCTAAAGTGGACTACATCATACTTGTACATGTACATGTATAAGGTGTGGAAGTCTAAAGTGGACTACATCATACTTGTACATGGATAAGATGTGGAAGTCTAAAGTGGACTGCATCATACTTGTACATGTTTAAGGTGTGGAAG
Organism: Liolophura sinensis; assembly: GCF_032854445.1. NCBI lineage: Eukaryota > Metazoa > Mollusca > Polyplacophora > Chitonida > Chitonidae > Liolophura > Liolophura sinensis. The sequence goes on along the minus strand of NC_088300.1, from coordinate 39,112,367 downwards.
TCTAAAGTGGACTACATCATACTTGTACATGTATAAGGTGTGGAAGTCTAAAGTGGACTACATCATACTTGTCCATGTATAAGGTGTGGAAGTCTAAAGTGGACTACATCATACTTGTCCATGTATAAGGTGTGGAAGTCTAAAGTGGACTGCATCATACTTGTACATGTATCAGGTGTGGAAGTCTAAAGTGGACTGCATCATACTTGTACATGTATAAGGTGTGGAAGTCTAAAGTGGACTACATCATACTTGTACATGTATAAGGTGTGGAAGTCTAAAGTGGACTACATCATACTTGTACATGTATAAGGTGTGGAAGTCTAAAGTGGACTACATCATACTTGTACATGTATAAGGCGTGGAAGTCTAAAGTGGACTACACCATACTTGTACATGTACATGTATAAGGTGTGGAAGTCTAAAGTGGACTACATCATACATCAAGTGGACTATAAGGTGTCAAATTTTAATGCGCAGCGTTCTTGAACATTGTGGAAAATGATCTGAAGTGACGAATTTGTATCAGTATATGGCGTCTCAGCCCACAGAATTTGAAAAATCTGCTGAACCAGAAAATGGGTGATTATTTAGTGAATAAATTACATGTAGTTCGGTTAAGCCAATGATGCCTGTGGTTTGATTTCCACAAGATGTTTTGAACATACATTACATTTCATGCAAGTAATGTCTCTTTCTTTATTCAGTTTGACTGAAAAGTCATCCTTGAAGCTTCATTTTTGAAAGGTTTTCGTATTCACTGTTGAACATGGCATGTCACTCCATCAGAGTTGGAGAAAACAGACAAGAAAAGCAATGAACCTCATTCCCTTGCACCTCTCTGTCTGCCCTGTATGTGTTGCATTTCTAACCTCCCTTTTAACAGAAAATGAAAACGACTGTTCCTACACATTAAACAGCCTGACGTCCATTGGTAGGTTGACATGCAACCTGTGGCTCCCGCTTTGCTCATTACACTGATTACACCGATTTATTAGGCCAGGGGTAGGCAGTAATACACTGATTTGATGTCAGAATACATAACACCCCAAAGGGCAATGTTCCAAGTAACAAATTCCTTAAAAATATATTAGTCTTGTGCAATGGCCGACTGTGCTATCCTTATATTTTTCTGCAGGGAAGTGGGGACAGACATCTTTACAATCTCTGATTACTTTCTTTTCAAGGTTGGGTTTTTGTTTTTGTTTTCTTCATAAATTTATGTGTGTACTTTTTTGCAAATTACTTTTATGTTTGAATTCTGTGAAGGTTGTTTGGGTTCTGAAGCCAAGGAGCTATGGAGCATGCTGATGGTGACTTTAAATAAAAGTTTTTTATTTTTTAGTTACATGATATGTTGTCAGTGAAGAGCGATATAAACTTTGTATACTGTGGTCATCAGTGTTTAGGTTAGGTTCAAAAAAAAAAAAAAAAAAGAAAGCCTAACATCTCTCCAGATGTTGTTTTATTTAATTGTGTACTCTGTTATAAGTTAAACACCAAATGCAGTGGAACAAATAAATATATTAAATATGCTTTGTGTAATGCTAATAAATTTTAAATTTTTTTTTTATAGTTTCTTTCTTTGTAATGGGTCAAGTTGTTCATATGCATGTATGACAATATGACATTGTTACATTATCATATCTAATACCATTAAATAGAAATAGAGAAAGATGGTGAGGAGAATTTACATAGGAAAAAAAATAATAAAACACCTTCTTAACTTTCTACATTCTGTTATATTCCAACTGCAGTTTCAAACTTCATGTTATTTTCAAGGAATATGAATATGAATGATCACAGAGGTCTTTATATAGGATATGTGTTACCAGTAACTAAGGAATATGTTACATACATGTCAAAACAGGCAGTGGTTTAGTTACATGGCATAATACATGGATAAATTGTTGCTGGGGACAAGGTCGTACATGTATAAAGCTGTTAAGTAGCGAACAATGGAAAAACCAGTATCTGAGAATGTCTATCCGCAAGGCAACTAGTGACGGTGCATCTTTATTAACATCAAATGTAGTAATTTGGATGGCAGTCTTGTCAGTTGTCTTTTAGTGCTGTGAATCAAAGTCCTCACCTTCTTTATTGTGCACATGCACGTGAGTGTTGATCCTCATATCTAAACAAAAACCTGCAAATGATTTATTGTTGCATTAATACAGCTGTTGCTCTAGATAAGTAAGCACGTGCAGGCCAGAATATCTTACAGCACATGTACATGTTGATGATTCTGTGTCATTTTCATAAGGTTTGTGAAATCTGAAATAAAGCTCGTTATAATCAACAGTTGGAGCATCCTGGAATATCCCAGGCATCTCAGAAATTTGTATTCAACTAAGCTGTCTCAGTGGGAGTGTTAAACTTGATTTATCATTTCCAAGTGACAGATTTCCTGGGGCGTGTGTTTAAAGTAAATCTGTAATAGATGGTAATGGGAGCAGCAAAATGGCCCGAGTTGCATGACGGAAAGTATTAGATGCTAGGAGAAGCAGCTCTTGATTGCACATTGTGTTGGCCAAAGTTGGACAGTTCTACTCTGTTACTAAGGGTTTAGGCTGATGTGAACGAAGCTGAGTTAGGACACGTGGGTGGGGGTGAGAGCAGAGCTAAGCCCTTGAGGTCTGGGGAAAAGTGACGGTGATCTGTATTCTCTTGTTTCTGTAATCGGTCTGCCCGGCAAACCTTTAATGAAGCCTGCCTTCCTGTCCCAAAACGGAGGGCTGCGGACTGAATATGTATGATTAAGCTTTGCTCGCGTTGTACAATTAGAGCCTATTGTGATGGAGTTGGGCTGTCACAGCAGCCAGACTATACTGCGTAGTTTCATTGAAATTGATTTTCCACTCCGCACTTCGGTGACAGGGATATGTTGCCTAATTCCTCGACTTGAAAACCTAAACCGTTAAGGTTTACACTCCATCAAGGGGTGCTAGTTCAAAGCCCATTTGCAAGGGTTTTCAAGATGACTGTACAGAAATCACGACATTCTTTCAAATAAGTAGTGCAAGATCACATTAGTTAGAACACGAAATTACTGTGTATATCAGCACAAATTGTGAGAAAGGTACCAGCAATGGAATAAGGCTGGAATATTAGCTCTGGAGTGATTGGATCAGAAGGCTTCTGGCAGCTAGTATAAACGCTTATAAAAAAAAAAAATGGTGGAAATGGGCGACGTTCAGAGACTGGCCTCTGAAAAATTACACAGTCACAACCTGTTCTTAAATGAAAATACCTTTGGTGTGCACTTCAATAGTAGATCTGTACTCAGTAACAAGGGGCCTGACTGCAATATATATGGCCCAAAACCCTACAATGGATGTTGCAGCTAGTGCGTGGAAATTTGTTTTTTTATTTACTGAAACTGAAAAAGACACTTTAGGGCTTTCATTATCTTTTTAAATGTATACCTGCATTTACCAAACATTCTCAGAGCATTTTATGGTCAGTTCCATGCTTGTTTATTATGTTTATTAGGTTAAGCATATATTAAACATAAAAATCCTGTGAAAAAGTAATTTAATTTATTTATTTATTTGATCGGTGTTTACGCCGTACTCAAGAATATTTCACTTATGCGATGGTGGCCAGCATTAATGTGGGAGGAAACCAGGCTCAGCCCAGGGGAAACCCACGACCATCAGCAGGTTGCTACCAGACCTTCCCTTGTACGACCAGAGAAATAGTAATTTAAACATTCAAGTTAAAGAAATACACTGTTACTAACATAAACCAGCATTTAGAACATTTAACAAAGATACAACAAAAAGCTGATAATTAAAAATATCAAAACAAAAAAATAATTTATTGAAAAAGTTGTGTAAAACATCTTGTATAAAGTTAAAATAATAGTACATGTACATTATTAAAACGTGTTCATTCCAAATTAATTACCGGTGGGAAGAATGTGAATCTTTTTAAACAGCTACTGCTTTAATGGTTCCAAAAGGTTTATATACGTAGCAGTAAGTTTATTAAGGATGGTACATGTATAAGATGTATGGTTGGTGGAAACCTTTGCCATCCTGAAAGTCCACATGTACATGTAACTGACAAACCTGAGGTAAATATATAGACAAACTAACAAGAGCTGAATTTGAATATACAGTGCCGTAAGTTAAGGACTAGGGAACTTCCAGCAAAAGACATTTAGCCCCCTCAGCCATGGACGGACGCCGGCACTTAACTGCATTTGGTGTGTATCCATCTACATATGTATGTAATTATTGTAGTGATAGATTTCCATAATGTTTCGAATGTTCACGCGATGAATGTTTTCAAAACGACTCTACATGTATGCGAGCATGTGCGCCACTGCACAGTGTGTGGTGCCGCCATTTTTGTGAGTGCCAAGTGTTCGCTAGTTTGCTGCAAAATCTTAAACCTGGATAATGGACATTCTTTTCGTTACAATTATCAGATTAATTCTTTGTTGTTTGGTTTTTAGCTTCTTTTCAGGATATAGATATGTGTTGGTATCTGGTTACACTTTCTGGCTTTGCAGATACTTTCAATTTCTCCAGGTTTCTCTCGTTGAATAAATGTTTTTTTAGCCTCCCAAGAAACCAGGAATATTTGCAGTAGACTAATTACTGTGCGCCTCTTTCTCCATTGTTTATGCTGACAGTTGCTTAGCTAGGTCTTGTTAAGATCACGTCAACAAGTCATATTATAAAATCACATGGCCAGTTTTGGATAGGAACCCTCTTACTCCTGTCTCTCGGCATGACCCCAGCCTACTCACACTACCCACAGTTTCCAGTGTCTTACCGAGGAACCATTTGCCATTTTGCCTCAGTTGCCTTAACATCATTGGCTGTAGAGCCTATATTTGAAAAGTGTTTGGAACTGCAAAACGCAAAAAATTGTTTGTCTAGAACTGCTGAGGTACCTGCCCAAGACAGTACCTGTTCAGCAGATAAGTGTCAAGCTGTTGAAGTGAGAACAAACATAGTCTGCATGGCTCTGACAGAAATCAATACTCTCTGCACATACTTGTATTTGTTTATGATGATTTTTCCGTGTAGTTTTACAAGATTGCTGAAAGAGGTAATATTCTGAGATGTATCCAGGATGATGAAAAGCTCCTTGGCAAGTGCTCTTATTGTATTAAAGTCATCATTTATTAAACACGAGGCAATGACAGGTGACTCATACATGAACATACAAATATCATATTTCATATTTAACCTGTATACCAGCACGTGAATATATTTGTAAAATATAAGATTTAACAGCCAGTGTTATATGGTTTGTGTAAAGCAACAAGAAAACAAGGAGACAATCGTTTTGCCTATATATCTTACAAATATTAAACTGACACATATTTACCTGCTTAATTTTTCTGTATATTATTGTGTTTGTATTTAACCAGTAGTCAAATATACACACAGTTCTTTGATAGGTACATGTTAATACACAGAAAGATAGGATCCATGAATTAAAAGAGCAATCATATTGGGAATGCATGCATGAAGGAGTAAGAGCAGTCATATTGTGAATGCATGCATGAAGGAGTAAATGCAATCCTATTGTGAATGCATGCATGAAGGCATAAGAGCAATCCTATTGTGAATGCATGCATGAAGGAGTAAAAGCAATCCTGTTGTGAATGCATGCATGAAAGAGTAAGAGCAATCATATTGTGAATGCATGCATGAAGGAGTAAGAGCAATCATATTGTGAATGCATGCATGAAGGAGTTCCGGATAGCCAGCTTGAAGACTCCTGCTTTTGCAAAAATTGAGAACATATAAATGTATATTGCAAATCTTGCATAAGATTTTCCAAGTTTCTTTGGGAAAATAATTCATTAAGTACTTTTAATATGGATGTTTAGAATTGCTCAATTTAATTTTGTATAGAAAATGTTCAATAAAATCTCTCTGTGTTCTTAGAACATCCTAATTTCTTTGGTGGTGCCCGTTATCCCTATTCACAAAAATCTATCAGTTTTTGAGGCTTGTTTGACGATTCACAGATGAATGAACCACTAGGGCTGTCCTGACACCCAAATGTTTCAAAATCCTAGGGGAACAAGGCATATGCCATTATCACCAAATAAAACTGTCATGATTTCTTTTATATATATATATATAGCCAACTATAAACTACAAGTTACAAAATTTTGATACAAAATAACAGAAAAATGTAACACCATGTATTTAGCCTGTGATAACTTTTGGTTTGTAACTAAAAACCCTTACAATTCACCTTTAAAATAAAAATCAACTAAAACTAAAAATAATGCTTATATAAATGTATATAAAATGTATATGATGTATGCTGATGAAAAGTCGTGGTAAAATTTGCCTAAAAACAGGGTTGATTTTTTTTCTTCTAATTTTTGTCCATATAAAAATAAGGATAATATTTACACTCCCAGTCACATAACAACTGACATAAATCAGAAAACAAATGACAAATCTTGGAAAAATTTCTGGAGATGAAGCCTCTCAGGGAGTGGGTTCTTGCGGATGAGTTGGGATTTCTTATGCTAAATTGAAGGTTAAATCAAATGGATTGGACCATATATTCAAAATCAGAACGATCAACTGTCTTGAGCAGTGTGTACATATACATGTAGCCCATGTGCTATTGGTGTGTATGTGAATATACTTGCGATTGTTTAGCTACAACAAATTTTCTGTTAAATAATACATTGGCAAAATCCTTCAGATGTCATGTCTTTTAAGTAAAAGTACTTATATCTGCAGTTATTTCCCCCTGGCTCTCCGGTCATACGTGGGAAGATCTGCCAGCAACCTGCAGATGGTCGTGGGTTTCCCCCAGGCTCTGCCCGGTTTCCACCCGCCATAATGCTGGCCGCCATCGTATGAGTATGGCGTAAAACATCAGTCAAATAAATAAGTAAATAAATTTCCTCCTGGCAGAAAAATTATGCATACATGTATGTAGTATGTAATAAGAAATATGTTTTGCAAGATGGCTAATCGACTAAGAACGGTCTTTGGACATAAACATTACATAAGCCTAGGATTGGTAAACAGCCATGATGTGTACATGTAAGATTATGTAAGTACAGTTGTTTGCGTGTTGATTCTTGGCTGACATGTTTTTGTCATTTTAATTCAAGTGTGCAAACAATGATGTTGCTGGATCAATATTCACCCATACATCACCTTGCACTGAATTTAAAGGTCCGTTTTGCAGGAGGTGTGAGCCATGTCATTATTTTCTCACCCAAATCAAGTCAAAAACCCAAAGAAAAGCGTTTTTATAAAGGGCCATCAGTGATTGCTTAAAAATGCCCTGGTGCAAGTATGCAGGCCGCAATGCCATTGGTTGTCGAAAGAGGAGGTTTCTTAAAGGCTTTTTTATGTACACTAAATTAAGGGCGATTACGAAGCCTGTAGCAAGTAAAGATCAAACATGGCTGAGAGGAAAATGCCGGTTACTGGAGTACACATGTCCCCTACATGATCATTGCTGTCCAACAAAAGGGAAATTTGTCTGATATGGAATAATACTAAGAACTTGTACATACACTGTACAAAAGAGTTAAATTGGTTCTGAGTAAACTCTTATAATCGTTTTAAATAACCAGATTGAAACATAGCTTACATCACCTAATTTCGAGTTGACATCAGGATTACAAATCTGCAAATATTTTTTCTCCGTGACATGATATAGTTTTCATGCAATTAGCAACAGACAGTTCAAAAGTGCTTAAAAGTGTCTTACCTGCTTAACATAAGTGCTTAATGCTACAAGACTGAACTATAGCCACTGCTGTTTGTAGGAGTGTACACGGAATAAACTTTGCCACAATGACTATATTGGCAGTGGATCAAAGTTACTTGTTTAATGCAAGACTGCTGATGCCTGGTAACAGTGTTGTCTTTCCTTTCACTTATTGTACTATGTTCACATACGCGAATGGCAAGCTGTATGATAGGCTTTAAACATTCTCCTTTGACCAATTTCTCTTCTCTGTGTAACTGCTGGAGGTAAACCGATAGATTAGAAGGAGTTCGAATCCCACAGATGCAGTATGTGATATCAGTAACCTTTTATTAGATTTTTAAATGCTTTTATCACAACAGGAAGTGAACTTATCTCTTTCGCAAATACTGCTGAAGACAATTTGGAGTAACGCCATTTGATATTTCACTGCATAGTGAGACAAAACTGATACAGCCTGAAATGAGATTATTGCTACTGCAAGAACAGCTTGAACCCAAGCCGGAAATGTTATTTTAGTAACAACCTCAATTGTTTTCTAATTCTTAATCATAGTGAATGATTAATATGGAATGAATAGCTGTTAAAGTATTTCTACCTGATCTATATGTGTTATTGATCTTAATGTTTGCACACTGTTTGCCTGAAGTACGTTGTTTATTTGTTAATTGGGATTTGTCTGATAACAAGAGAAAATGGCTGAATAGATTCCATTATGTGCGTGTTGTATGCGTGAGTGGGAAATGACTTGTACTACGATAGTACCCGGCTGCTCACAATCAATCATCGCAATTGACCCAGGTGTATTTTTCAAGGATTCAGGCTATTGGGGTTTTTGTCCGATTAAATAATGCATGGTATTTTGAGGCTGATTGGGAGGGACAGGTGCAAGTAACATCGGCGCCATCAATTTCCCACTGCTTTTCCAACAGTCCCCCTGCCTTCCGGACCCCCCCTCTCCTCACCTCATACCCTTGTGGCACATCAATACTCCCACATGGATTAATGCTTTACTGTAGAGCTAAGAAAATGGTAGCCTTTAACATACATTGTAAATGACTGTCTAGCTATTTGTCTGAGATTTGATTTTGTATTCAAGTAGCAGGATTAATTCGCATGTAAATGCCTATTGTCAGTGACAGTAATAACCTGGCACATGTGCCTGTGCCTTACACATCTATGTGCTGAATTCAGTATAAACAGAATTATGCTGTATGCTGCAGCTTTTAGGCAGTTTTGACATTTGTAATTTATAATGGGAGTGGGTCATGCCTGGATACTTAATTGTCTTCAAATGGCTGGGATATGTAGGACATATGAACAAGGCCTGTGGGTTCATTACTGACCGTGGAAGAAATTTGGGAATTTCCCTTCGCTAACTGGGTAGGGCCTTGCGTGCATGGTACCATTAAATGGTTTGGTATTGCAGTCTATAATTATACAGCAGACCATATTTTCTTGCAATGTTATGATGTGCATACTGACTTTCTGCATTAACTTTTTCTAAGGTCTGTGGTTTAATTACCTGGGTAGGCTGATTTTATCCAGCCATAAAACTGACAGCCATCATATGGTTGAAAATGAGAATCAAAAAAAAAAAAAAAAAAAAAAAATTATATAATGTTTGGTACATGTAGAAAAGTCTTTTTAAAAATGTTTCATTAATTCAGAATCATGCAGCTCTTATAATTTATAATGGTGTTTTAATAATTTGTACGTGTACATCAATCCAATATATGCATGTGCGTCTATAAAAACCAGTGTCCCAAAACAACTTTTTTCAGCCATAATTAAATCTGTCATATAGACACTGAGTAGTTACAAGCATGGACACCTAGCAATTACAAGCCTAGACACTGAGCTGTTACAAGCATAGACACTGAGCAATTACAGGCAAAGACACTGAGGAGTTACAAGCATAAACACTGAGCAGTTACAAGCATAGACACTGAGCAGTTACAAGCATAGACACTGAGCAGTTACAAGCATAGACACTGAGCAGTTACTAGCATGGGGTGGCAGGCAGAAGAAACTCCAAACAAACAAAGAGATCAAATGCAGGGTCATTACTATCAACTTTTGCCAACTGAGGTTAAGATTCAGGCTGGCCTAGAATATCCTGTAGCTGTAACGTTGATCACAGCCTGGTTTTAACCTGGACAGAGAGAAATCGCATGATTAACACCATGGGGTACTGTGAACAGACACCTTCCATCTGTCAGCTCCAATAATCCAATCCTCTCAGACTGAGATGAACGAAGAATGCATGGCCTTACGTCTGTATGGCCACAACAGATAGTCTGCATGAAGCTATACAGAAGACCTGTCACAGCCTACACTACAGACGTGGAATTGGGTACAAGATGTGAAGTCCTATCCCCCTAATCTAAATTCCGGGAAGCCTCTCCAAGACCGTGGACTTGCAGCTTATAGCCTTACTTCTCTCAGCTATCTACTGCATGCACTAGGCTTCATGTCAGCAGTGATGCTGGGTCTCAGACTTCAGGCCATGCCCATAACACAGATGTTGGCACGTCTGAACATGGAACATATAAGGCTAATTGAGTTTGGTGGTTAATCATCTCCAGTATTTCAGGCCATGCCCATAACACAAATGTTGGCACTTCTGAACATGGAACATATAAGGCTAATTGAGTGTGGTGGTTTATCATCTCCAGTATTTCAGGTCATGCCCATAACACAAATGTTGGCACTTCTGAACATGGAACATATAAGGCTAATTGAGTTTGGTGGTTAATCATCTCCAGTATTTCAGGCCATGCCCATAACACAAATGTTGGCACTTCTGAACATTGAATATATAAGGCTAATTGAGTGTGGTGGTTAATCATCTCCAGTATTTCAGGCCATGCCCATAACACAGAGGTTGGCATTTCTGAACATGGAACATATAAGGCTAATTGAGTGTGGTGGTTAATCATCTCCAGTATTTCAGGCCATGCCCATAACACAGATGTTGGCACTTCTGAACATGGAACATATAAGGCTAATTGAGTGTGGTGGTTTATCATCTCCAGTATTTCAGGTCATGCCCATAACACAAATGTTGGCACTTCTGAACATGGAACATATAAGGCTAATTGAGTTTGGTGGTTAATCATCTCCAGTATTTCAGGCCATGCCCATAACACAGATGTTGGCACTTCTGAACATGGAACATATAAGGCTAATTGAGTGTGGTGGTTTATCATCTCCAGTATTTCAGGTCATGCCCATAACACAAATGTTGGCACTTCTGAACATGGAACATATAAGGCTAATTGAGTGTGGTGGTTAATCATCTCCAGTATTTCAGGCCATGCCCATAACACAAATGTTGGCACTTCTGAACATGGAACATATAAGGCTAATTGAGTTTGGTGGTTAATCATCTCCAGTATTTCAGGCCATGCCCATAACACAGATGTTGGCACGTCTGAACATGGAACATATAAGGCTAATTGAGTGTGGTGGTTAATCATCTCCAGTATTTCAGGCCATGCCCATAACACAAATGTTGGCACTTCTGAACATGGAACGTATAAGGCTAATTGAGTATGGTGGTTAATCATCTCCAGTATTTCAGGCCATGCCCATAACACAAATGTTGGCACGTCTGAACATGGAACATATATGGCTAATTGAGTTTGGTGGTTAATCATCTCCAGTATTTCAGGCCATGCCCATAACACAGAGGTTGGCATTTCTGAACATGGAACATATAAGGCTAATTGAGTGTGGTGGTTAATCATCTCCAGTATTTCAGGCCATGCCCATAACACAGATGTTGGCACGTCTGAACATGGAACATATAAGGCTAATTGAGTGTGGTGCTTAATCATCTCCAGTATTTCAGGCCATGCCCATAACACAGATGTTGGCACGTCTGAACATGGAACATATAAGGCTAATTGAGTGTGGTGGTTAATCATCTCCAGTATTTCAGGCCATGCCCATAACACAAATGTTGGCACTTCTGAACATGGAACATATAAGGCTAATTGAGTATGGTGGGTAATCATCTCCAGTATTTCAGGCCATGCCCATAACACAGAGGTTGGCATTTCTGAACATGGAACATATAAGGCTAATTGAGTGTGGTGGTTAATCATCTCCAGTATTTCAGGCCATGCCCATAACACAAATGTTGGCACTTCTGAACATGGAACATATAAGGCTAATTGAGTGTGGTGGTTAATCATCTCCAGTATTTCAGGCCATGCCCATAACACAGATGTTGGCACGTCTGAACATGGAACATATAAGGCTAATTGAGTTTGGTGGTTAATCATCTCCAGTATTTCAGGCCATACCCATAACACAAATGTTGGCACTTCTGAACATGGAACATATAAGGCTAATTGAGTGTGGTGGTTAATCATCTCCAGTATTTCAGGCCATGCCCATAACACAAATGTTGGCACTTCTGAACATGGAACATATAAGGCTAATTGAGTGTGGTGGTTAATCATCTCCAGTATTTCAGGCCATGCCCATAACACAGATGTTGGCACGTCTGAACATGGAACATATAAGGCTAATTGAGTTTGGTGGTTAATCATCTCCAGTATTTCAGGCCATACCCATAACACAAATGTTGGCACTTCTGAACATGGAACATATAAGGCTAATTGAGTTTGGTGGTTAATCATCTCCAGTATTTCCATAACACAGATGTTGGCACGTCTGAACATGGAACATATAAGGCTAATTGAGTGTGGTGGTTAATCATCTCCAGTATTTCAGGCCATGCCCATAACACAAATGTTGGCACTTCTGAACATGGAACATATAAGGCTAATTGAGTATGGTGGGTAATCATCTCCAGTATTTCAGGCCATGCCCATAACACAGAGGTTGGCATTTCTGAACATGGAACATATAAGGCTAATTGAGTGTGGTGGTTAATCATCTCCAGTATTTCAGGCCATGCCCATAACACAGATGTTGGCATTTCTGAACATGGAACATATAAGGCTAATTGAGTGTGGTGGTTTATCATCTCCAGTATTTCAGGCCATGCCCATAACACAAATGTTGGCACTTCTGAACATGGAACATATAAGGCTAATTGAGTGTGGTGGTTAATCATCTCCAGTATTTCAGGCCATGCCCATAACACAAATGTTGGCACTTCTGAACATGGAACATATAAGGCTAATTGAGTATGGTGGGTAATCATCTCCAGTATTTCAGGCCATGCCCATAACACAGAGGTTGGCATTTCTGAACATGGAACATATAAGGCTAATTGAGTGTGGTGGTTAATCATCTCCAGTATTTCAGGCCATGCCCATAACACAGATGTTGGCATTTCTGAACATGGAACATATAAGGCTAATTGAGTGTGGTGGTTTATCATCTCCAGTATTTCAGGCCATGCCCATAACACAGATGTTGGCACGTCTGAACATGGAACATATAAGGCTAATTGAGTTTGGTGGTTAATCATCTCCAGTATTTCAGGCCATGCCCATAACACAAATGTTGGCACTTCTGAACATGGAACATATAAGGCTAATTGAGTGTGGTGGTTAATCATCTCCAGTATTTCAGGCCATGCCCATTTGATGTAGTATTAACAATTGATATTGTGACATTTTCTAGTGCCTATAATGGGTTGCTTGTAATTTACCAGCTTAAGAATCCTCTAGTGAAATGATCACTACTGCACAAGTCCTATACACCGATGTTCCCTCATCTGTGTTTGTCTCCAAAGAGCCTGCATTAAACATTGCCAAAGCCAAATCAGTCAGAATTTACTGTTTTCTTAATTGTTTGGATTTTTATTAATTCATTTATTTATTTATTTACCTACTTATCTTTTATTTTTTTACTTACCTCCTACATCTGTTTATTTATCGCATTTACCATGTTTATGCATTTTCCATGTATTTTTTTTCCAAATGTCCTTCATTGTGTAATTGCTATTGGTGCAGTAATGGGACACTATGCACCTGTTTTGTCTGATATCTGTATCAAAGAAAAAACTTCATACATGTACATGTGTGTTTATAACTTTGTTTTCATCGTCTTTAAAACATAGTAATGGAAATTAGCGATAAAGTTGCAACAGATTCTTTCATGTGTAACAATGTCAAGATGTGTGTTCATTTTGCTTACAGGAATCCAACTCTGGTACCAAAAGTAGCCAACTTGACCAATGAAGTATTTGTCGACAATATTGGCATAATTAAGGAGCCTACAAAACTGGTATGTACATGTATATGAAATGGTTCAACAGGAAGTAGCCTGTTATTTCTAATTCTAATCCTGAATTCAGTTGATCAGTACCGTAAATGAACGAGACACTATAAATTACACGTTTGAGTGAGACCTGATCGATTCCTGACAGTCTGTCGATATAAATCTCACTAATCTACCAACTGAGCTGTCAAGTCAGACTGTCACAGCTCCCTTGTTTCATGCCGTCTAGAGTCTTCCAGTAAACGAAATTCTTAGACACATACAATAAAGCCGGATCCTAACCGAATGTCCTGTGACTATAGCAACAGAACTATACGCGGACTGTCCAGCCATCATACAGGGACCCCCGGATTCTCTCCCTACTGCCATTCTGATGCGATTGCCCATCCATGGTGGGATCCCCATGCTACAATCGTGGCAGTGTCATCCAGCCAATCTGATCAGAATTTGCCAGTGTTCAGGCTATGTTTGTTTCAAACTTATTTACGGCATATCCGTCGTGTCTTGATATATTGACAAGAAGTATTTTGTCCAGCTCGAGAATTTCCAGAAAAAAATCGAGTCTATAGCACCGGTGTTTGTAGTTTATTGTGTAGTTTGTAAGCTTACACACTTGTACAGATTAGGTACATACATTGTAGATGATTGATGCTGTGATGTCATCATTAGATACAGGAAATAACCTGAAGACATCTAAACTAATAGATACATTGTTGTACAGTTTCGAGAACTCAATCCAAGAACATACACATGTAGCAGTTCTGTTGATTGTTGTAATATCATGCACTACGAAGTGTCATAAAATGATGCTTGGATCGTGCAGACATACTGATAATATTATGACATCCTGATTGGATTATACACATATCAATGGGACAATTGATTTGACCATGGCGAGCCCACCATAAACTTAACGCAGGATATTCGGCTGGCTGTACTGTGTATTTGTAACTATAAATTGTGAAGTTTTAGTTTCAAGCCTGGTATTTGCCTGTCTCAGACAGTCACGTGTACATGTGACCATTGATGTACATACATGCATGCTTTTACTCACTTCATATTTTCTTATAATTAGGATGTAAATATAAGGTAACAAATAGTAAAATGATGATACGAAGTCAAATTCACCATTGTAACTGTAAATCGGAATGAGCATCATGCTGTTCCATCATGGCATGAATTTCCTTTGTCAGTAATAAGCGCCGTGATTTCAAACTAAGGACATAAAACTCACGAAACACTGGGATTTAATTGTGGCATTCATCTTGAACTGTCAGATGATTGTTAGGCCTAATTGACTGGGCGGGCTTCCTGGGGATTCACCAAGCCTTTGTGGAAGTGACCAGTCTCTGACATGTTTACAGGCAACAGGTGAAATTCGAGTCCATTATGCCTTCGTGCTTCCGTCTGTCCTAAGACAGTGGCGGAGGTTTGCCCTGGAGACCCCAGCCAATTATTTCCTCCAGCTATGTTTTCTGTTGCTAGTTCTACCCTGGCCACACGTAACATTACATGTGATCAATAACGATTAGGGACTTTGAGACTCTTCTGTCAGAATGGAATTCTGAATTTCCTTCTGTACCCTGTACAATGATTGAAAGGATAATTCCGGCCACCAGCCCATTTTGGACTTCGCTGTCAAAATAATAAAAAAAAGAATTTTCCTGTTTTAGGCTATTATGCTAGTCAGTATTGATGTAAGCCCCAACAGTTAATTATGCTAAAGTTACATGTAAAAAAAACCCATGCATTTGATTCCTGTATGATAATTTCTATATGATAAATTATACTTTGTATGACATCACATCACTTACTTCATAAGAATATCCGTAAACTCATCTATGCAACAGTTTGAAAATAGTTATTTCCTGTGAAAGCATCTCTATCACTAATGATTCGCTATCTTGGCATCATTCTGGTACATTTTAATCGATTTTTACATGCTCAAAAGGATGTGAAAAAGCTTTGCAAAACATGGTTTTAAAAAAAAAACCATGCCACCAAAGAAAAGAATTGCTTTTGTGGAATTTCTTGGTGAGAAAGATATGTGAAAGGATAATTTGAAGTATTTCTGAACACAGACAGATTTGTCAATGCTTTGCAGGGCTTTACTCTCACCAGCTCCTCATGACATGTCATCACTTGTGTAGTTCTCCGTTGATAAAATGATTTGTAGTCCAACATAGCATACTTACTTTGTGTAAGGAATATTTCGTGTGAAAATAAAGATGTTTTAAACACTGGCATAAACATACTATTGCAATATCATATCAATTTATTTATTTTATTTGATTGATGTTTTTTACGCCGTACTCAAGACTATTTCACTTAAATGCATTATGGTGGGCGGAAACCGGGCAGAGCCCGGGGAAACCCACAACCATCCGCAGGTTGCTGACAAACCTTCCCACCTACGGCAATATCATATCAAAAGTGAGTTATTGATGCTTTATGTGCCTCCCAATTTGTTAATACTAATGCATTTATCACCAGCAGGTAGTGTTGTTTAGACCTGCTCGCTCCAGACGCTCACCTGATACATTAACTATAGCGGACCCAGAATGGAGGAACCAGTGGTATCTGGTAAGGCAAATTTGTGTTTGTGGAAAATGAAAAATTCAAATATGTAAATTCTCTCACTGACATTGATTAGAAAATCAGTAATGACTGGACATGTTTTCTTTTCAAATTGAAAATATGTTGTAGCATGTTTCACATTTTATGAATTAAAGGATTACTCATGGACAAGTAAATTTACACACAACCAATACTCCGATTCTCATATTTATTTATTTATTTATGTGATTGGTGTTTTATGCCACACTCAAGAATATTTCACTTATACGATGGTGGCCAGCATTATGGTGGGTGGAAACAGGGCACAGCCCTGGGGAAACCCACCGCCATCCGCAGGTTCCTTTCAGACCTTCCCAAGTACGGCCGGAGAGGAAACCAGCATGAGCTGGGCTTAAACTCACAGCAACCACATTGATGAGAGGCTCGTGGGTCATTAACCAACTGAGCCATGGAGCTCCCCCTCCTTATAACAGTATATGGTCTGCCTCTACATATACCTGTAAACTCTATACATGTTTATTCTTGCATTTTTTTTCTAACACAAGTATAAAGATATAATTTCTTTAGCCCATATTTTGTTTCAGTTTTCTGATGTTATAATATCATTGTCTTTTTCCTAAACTGCTAACCATGCACATTGTAATCAAGTGAGGCAGCAGTATAAATGTGTTGGTCTCACAAACAGTCATGATTTGACCCACATGTAAATAATGTCAAGAGTGATGTTCAGACACTAAATATAGAAACCGAATTACTGAATGCTGTGTTGATTTGTTTTGATGATGGCTGGGCTATTCTGACTACATGATATCGCCCAGGAGCCTCCCACCAATGCGGTTGCTGTGAGTTCAAGCCGAACTCATACTGGCTTCCTCTCCAGCCGTATGTGGCAAGGTCTGCCAGCAACGGTCGTGGATTTCCTCGGGCCCTGCCCGGTTTCCTCCTTCCATAATGCTGGCCACCATCCTGCAAGTGAAATATTCTTGAGTATGATGTAAAACACCAATTAAATAATAAATAAATGATTAAATATATGATATCGTTACAGTATCGCGATCCTGAACCGTCGCTAAATGTGGCCGCAGCCTGGAGAGTAGCCACTGGGAAGGGGATCGTAGTCGGGGTCATCAGTGATGGGGTACAGAGAGACCACCAGGACTTAAAAGTGGTAAGGGGGTCATTTTATTGTGGTGCTGGATAGACCAGCAGGACTTAACAGTGGTAAGGGGGTCATTTTATTTTGGTGCTGGATAGACCAGCAGGACTTAACAGTGGTACGGGCATCATTTTATTGTGGTGGCGGATAGACTAGCAGGACTTAACAGTGGTAAGGGCATCGTTTTATTGTGATGCTGGATAGACTAGCAGGACTTAACAGTGGTAAGGACATCTTTTTATTGTGATGCTGGATAGACTAGTAGGACTTAACAGTGGCAAGGGCATCTTTTTTATTGTGGTGCTGGATAGACTAGCAGGACTTAACAGTGGTAAGGGCATCTTTTTATTGTGATGCTGGATAGACTAGCAGTACTTAACAGTGGTAAAGGCATCTTTTTATTGTGGTGGCGGATAGACTAGCAGGACTTAAAAGTGGTAAGGGCATCATTTTATTGTGATGCTGGATAGACTAGCAGGACTTAACAGTGGTGAGGGCATCTTTTTATTGTGATGCTAGATAGACCAGGAGGACTTAACAGTGGTAAGGTGGGCATTTTATTGTGGTGGCGGATACAATAACAGGACTTAACAGTGGTAAGGGCATCATTTTATTGTGGTGCTGGATAGACCAGCAGGACTTAACAGTGGTGAGGGCATCTTTTTATTGTGATGCTGGATAGACTAGTAGGACTTAACAGTGGCAAGGGCATCTTTTTTATTGTGGTTCTGGATAGACTAGCAGGACTTAACAGTGGTGAGGGCATCTTTTTATTGTGATGCTGGATAGACTAGCAGTACTTAACAGTGGTAAAGGCATCTTTTTATTGTGGTGGCGGATAGACTAGCAGGACTTAACAGTGGTAAGGGCATCATTTTATTGTGATGCTGGATAGACTAGCAGGACTTAACAGTGGTGAGGGCATCTTTTTATTGTGATGCTAGATAGACCAGGAGGACTTAACAGTGGTAAGGTGGGCATTTTATTGTGGTGCTGGATAGACCAGCAGGACTTAACAGTGGTAAGGGCATCATTTTATTGTGGTGCTGGATAGACCAGCAGGACTTAACAGTGGTAAGGGCATCATTTTATTGTGGTGCTGGATAGACCAGCAGAACTTAACAGCGGTAAGGGCATCATTTTATTGTGATGCTGGATAGACTAGCAGGACTTAACAGTGGTGAGGGCATCTTTTTATTGTGATACTAGATAGACCAGGAGGACTTAACAGTGGTAAGGGCATCATTTTATTGTGGTGCTGGATAGACCAGCAGGACTTAACAGTGATAAGGGCATCATTTTATTGTGGTGCTGGATAGACCAGCAGGACTTAACAGTGGTAAGGGCATCATTTTATTGTGGTGCTGGATAGTCCAGCAGGACTTAACAGTGGTAAGGGCATCATTTTATTGTGTTGCTGGATAGACCAGCAGGACTTAACAGTGGTAAGGTGGACATTTTCTTTTGGTGCTAGATAATTTCATTAACTTTTATTAGGCTAAGACTTTAACGCTTTTAGAAATCAAACCTGTGTTGTTCATTTCCTGCATTTAGTATTATCATTACTTTTTTTTTTATTCCAGGATGATACTCTGAGTTTTAATTTCCACAGAGACCTTCCTCAAAATCCAAATAGGTGAGTTGGAATGTAAAATCCCGCAATGTTCCATCGTGAACATCTGCATGGATCGTTTATTGGTACAGTTTTATTATGAGCTTTGTGATTTAAGAAAAGAGAACTAAAAGTAAAAACTGTTTGTTTAAGGCTTTGACACTGCTGTAGCGGTGTTTTTTGTGTAACCCAATACCTCTGTACATTTTCCGCATCGAGTCAAAGTAAGTTTGACAAGTTCAGTGTGAAAAATGTAAAAACAAAATGTAAAAACAAAAGCGATATCTGTAAACTGTGGGGAATAGCTCTTTTATAGTATCAGTGAAGCAAATTCATAAAAGCAAATCTAAAGCAACTCAAATCCTTTTATTTCTAGAAATGATATCATTCTGGAAGCTGAAGGTACATTGTACCAGCGGATGCGTTCAGTTACAAATTTGATGCTGTTTAATTTCATCTCTATTTAACATGTAGATTTGTGTCCGACCCTGCAACAGTGGGGTAGAATAAGTTTTATATGCACCCTCTCATCAAGGTTCAGGCTATTTAAGGAATTTCTGCTTTCAAGGCACATGGATAGTCGGCCATGAAGGATGTAAATAAATACATTCTGATTTTGTTACATTTTATCACTCAGATCCAGAACTGGAAGCTCTATAAAGGTTGATAAGAGAGTCTAATTCTCTCTTTATTTTCCAAAAATAAAAACAGTCTACCAAACGATCTATCACACTTGTGTATATTAATTAAAATTAATTTAAATATTTATAGATGTGAGATAATGAATTTATTACCCCTATACCTTCCAGTCGAGGGACACAGGCAGCTGGGGTTGTTGCAGCGGCCAAAAACCACCTTTGTGGTGTTGGGGTAGCCTTTGATGCCAAAATTGCAGGTGAGTAATTCTGTATTTGTGTTCTTGAGTGCAGTGCTTGTCTTTTTGAATTGTTCTATTTGTAGCATGTATATACTACATACATATACATGTGGCGTTGTAACTGTCTTGTGTTTTCAATGATGTAAATGTACATGCAAACATGTAAGTACATGTAGGTGTAAACATGTAAGTACTTTACTGTGTTACTGATCACTTCTAAGAAATCAAAATAAATGATGACTGTGATCAACAGAAACCGTAAAAATCCTGATTGAGTTCACATTGTTCGAGAGTTTTCTTTTCTGTTGTACAATAACTGGTTTTGCAAGACGTATCTTATTTATGAAACAGAGGATTATGAGCTACCCAGCTCACATGGAATTGTTTCTGAGAGAGAAAATGAAAATGGCATCTCCATAGATAAAAATAAAACATTAAGCATAATTGTTGTTTCCTGTTAAAATACCATATTTCCTGAGAAAAGGTGTGAAAACATTACCAAAAAAAACAGTCCAGTTCTGGCTAAAATTTGAACTGATCCACACATGTGGCAGACATTTTTGTGTGAGGATTTGTATATGTTAGAATGGTACATGTGGGACACACTTACATGTACACGGCTTTACAAATATGACAGTACCATTTCCTCGGGTGGGAAGAAAATATGGCGATAGAGTAAATATTTGTGAGTTTGTGAGATAGTTGTTGCCAGTCTAACCTGGTTTATTTGTGGTTTTTTTTTGGGGTACAGACATTCGGCTGGTGGAGGCTCACTCTACGGTTAACTCACAGGTGGAGGCGATGACTCAAGCTTTGGGTCATGTGGATGTCTACCTACATAGCTGGTCTCTCTCCCGAAGTGTCAACTCTGAACTTACTCTACCACACCCCGTGGAGATGGCCCTCCGAACTGGGGCTACAAAGGTATTTTTGGAAACCTTAACTGCTGTTTAATATGTGTACTGATATATTGTACAAAGTTTGCGATATCAATACATAATGATCATGCAGTTGATGACAGCAGAGGACCAAGTTGTTGATTTCAACATATGAACAATAAAAGAAACATACAACAGATTGACAAGTGAGGGCATATTGTTGATTAAGGAAATGAACAATAAATGTAGCGTACAATAGACGAAACATACATCAGGCAAACCGTAGACATGAACAACTATGGGCACAGGTGTGAGTCAGGAAGGCTGGTTCTAGAGTCTGTCTGCTAAGATGAGATCACTGTAGGAAGTGGGGAGCCTTCCTTACTAACACCTTTGTCCATAGTTGTTATTGTCTGTTGTTTGTCTGATGTATGTTACGTTTGTTGTATGTTTCGCCTATTGTTTATTTGCTGTCAACAATGTAACCTCTCATGTCAATCTGTTGTGTTAATTCTACAATTGTTTATATGTTGAAATCAACAACTTAGCCAGTTTCTTTAAATACCCATTTGCTGTCATCATTTGATCATTAAGCTTGATAATGGTTTTAGCACTAGCTACACTGAAACGTCGCTCACTGACTAAATAGAGGTTGTCATCCACATATTAGTCATTTTATCCAACCAAGCTTCTAAATGTCATTGAAAGAAGAGTATATTGAGAGACTGGGTGTGATGGTCTCTTTCTTGCAGTATTTGGTTTTGTGTATCCATGGCCTTGATAGGATAAGCAAAATAGGGCTGCACGGAATTACCTCCCTTTAGGTCACTCTCCTATGTAAAAAGTACATTTTTAGGAGCAAGCTGTGGTTAGGTGGGACATCTGAAATTGGCTAATGGCAGGTTTCAAAGTTAGAACAGCATAAGCTAGTTGAAGACGTATCTTCAAGACAGGTTTTAATTTTGTAAAATGAAGTGGGAAAAAAAAGAGGCCTATCGAAAATTTACTGTGTGTCTCACACTGCAGGGGTTTTAACTCGGGTCTCCTCATCAGGAGTCTAGCATTCTATCAACTGATCAAGCTGAAGGAAAACCTTAATCTCCTGTGCAGACAATTAAGCATGAAATGGTGATGATGTTGCTGCACATGGTATATCCTTATGTGCGCATACAGCTATTTATTTGATTTATTTATTTGATTGGTGTTTTACGCCGTACTGAAGAATATTTCACTTATACGACAGCAGCCAGCATTATGGTGGGTGGAAACGGGGCAGAGCTCAGGGGAAACCCACGACCATCCGCAGGTTTGGGACAAACCTTCCCACATATGGCCAGAGAGGAAGCCAGCATGAGCTGGACTTGGTTGCCCATATGACCGTGATCAGATAGTTCCAGTTAGTTTTGCCCAGTTGCTCATGAGTACAGTGGTACGCAGTTGTGTGTGGCATAAAGCCCCCCATTTGTCCATTGCATTTCCCCCACTTATTCCTCACAGCTAACAGGAAGTATTAATGAGATTAAGAGAATATGCACAATTTTGTATGTATATTGATGAGAGCTAGTAAAAGATGGAGTTCACAAATTCTGCAAATTGTTATTTCAGGTGGACTTTTTAAACATTTCTTTTCATTTGTAAACCAGTTAGAAAGCCTTTTGTGCTTAAATTTAAATTTGTAAAATCAGGCTGCAGTACAAGTTATTTGGAAATGCATGTAAATGTATTTTATATTTTAATTATCACCTTATTTCTGGGATCATTTATTTTTCTAAACTGATCTTCCCTCGAACTATGCTTTTTATTTCTGAAGGAAAATACAAAATTCAATATTGCCCAAAGCTAAAAAAGAGAATTGCTGCAGTACCACTTATTGATTTAAAAAAAGCCATATTATTGATAACTTACATTTGCATAGCAGCTTTAGGAGACAGCATGCTCAGATAATGCTTCAAGACAATCATTTATGGGTAATTCATCATGAAATTTCTGTATGGATGTGGTATTGGGTATGTAGATGTGCATACTTATTGTGTTTAAGCTTAAGGTTGGAATTGACACTGAACTATAATTTAAATCAGGGTAAAACACATTAAAACACTCAGATGCACCAGAGACTTCAGCTGTGTCATGCAATAACTGTAATGCTATCTGTGCTCCCCATGCATTAATGCTGGAACAGCATTGTGTTATACATGCAGTGTGTTTAGCCTGGAGTTTAGAATCTCATTTGAGATTTTTTGCTCACCAGTCCATTTTTGTGTTTTTTTTTTTTTGAAAAACAAAAAAATGGGAATCGGGTATCTATTCTATGTTAGTGTCACTTTAGTGACTTTAGCCAGTACAAATTAAGCTTTGCCATACTTAAGGGTCTCTGGCTATAAATCTACATGTATGTTGAGATATAGATTTACATGTACCTGTAAGTGTAGAACAATTTATTACTGGTCACTACCTTTTTTACCCAGTAGAGATGACACTGTATATACCATTACACGTGTGATAAGGAAACTGCTGCAACCAAACCACATTAATACAAGGAGACCAGTATTGAGATATGAGATATGAGGTGTAAGTTTGTTTAACCAGTATTATCTTGGTTTTATCAAATTATCCACTTTTGAAGATGATATCTTCTGACTGAAATTGGATTTCATTGTTACCATGGCAATCTGACATGCATGGGTATTTATAAATGGTGTAATTTAATACTGAGCTAATGACGTGTCATGTTTTTGTCCTGTTGCCTGATTTTTGTACCACAATTGACTGAAACTTAGAGCTAGTTCTATTTTCCCTGGAATGTGTCATTTTCTGTTGAAAAAAAATCACCATTAACGCCATTAACAATATAGATGATTAACTCCGCAGTTTGGGAACATTTTTTGGAAAGCATTAGACAGAGCAGTTTTTATCGCAAGTAATAACTGTGAGATAGGCCTGCAGTAATGGCTTGCTGGGAAGTTTAATGCAATTTGTACATGGTTATAGTTGGTCGCAGCAATTATGTATAGTTTAGATATGTTGACAATATACACATTAGTCTATGAAACTTTCCATTGTATAATTACTTTTTTTTTTATTTATTTATTACTTTGGTGTTTTAAGACATATTTAAGACTAATTTTTTACATATATGTTATATGGCAACCGGGTAGACATGTTGAGGAAATTGAATGCTCCATAGTAAACCATGCATGTGCTACCCTTCTCCAGGTACATAATATAGCTGACAATGTGTCCATTTTCGAAAGTAGCATTTGTTTGTCGCTTCTTGGAAACAGGACTTTAGTTCAATGTGTAAGAAAGTCACCATCATTTTCATCAGCTCACCGCTGTTTGATGTGGAGGTTTAGATAGCATTGATATGTTAGTAAGCATTACCTTAATTCTCAACATATCTCCCACAGATATGATTGGAATTTCATGTCATTTGGTCTTTGTGAGACACCATGTGAGGATATGATCATGTGCGCTTGAAGGTCATTTGATGCCCCATTGCCGGGGACTCCTGTGAAGTGGGTGCTTCTTTCGTAGCTGGGAATGCATCTATTCCTACAGTTATGATTGAATTTTCACAAAACTTTGTAGGCGTGACAGAGACCATGTGAGGATCTGCATGTGCTATTTAAGTTGTGCAGAATCAGTTATTTCTAGAGTTATTGCCCTTTAAACATAGGATTGAGTCTTGTAGATAGTGAATGCTTATTGGAGTTGCATACTTGTCTCTCAGTACTGGGCCCAGTTTCATAAAGCGGCGTACAACATTTTTTTTATTGTACATTTGTCGTACAGTTTGTGGACGTCACTGTTACCATGGCAATGTCCTATATGTGCGATTATCATACCTGTATGTACATCTTTGTGAAACAGGGCCCTGACGTGTAGGATGGCCAGCCCCTGGTTTCCAGTGGTTTCCATATTTATCATGTGTGCTGAGCTTTCTATGATTTGTTGGCATGCCTGCATTTATAGCACGTCTGTATTTTGAGTGCATGCTGGCTTCCTCTCTGGCCATGCGTGGGAAGATCTAAGAGCAACATGCGGATGGTCATGGGTTTCCCCCGGGCTCTGCCCGGTTTCCTGGCCGCCATCGTACAAGTGAAATATTCTTGAGTACAGTGTAAAATACCAATCGAATAAATAAATAAATAAATAAATATTCTGAGTGAGTGTGCAGTATAATAACCACAGCCTCCACCATAAGCAAATCTGACCCTATTTTAAGCCCAAAATTCATATCGAGTGCATGTCATGATGTTAGTAGACCTATGTATTAAATAGCTCTGTTGAGTATATAGCAATGAGGGGAAGTGCCAACTAAGGATTTCTCTTGTTTTGAAATCACCATTTAATATATTCCCAGATATCGACCCATTTTTAGCTTGCCTGTACAGGCATGCACTGTGTGAAATATACCCCAGTTTAGGTGCACAGACAAAAACAGAGAAAGCAGTGTTCTAGTAAGTGTTTGGGGTGGTATCTTAAAGCGCACTACCTGTATTGAGCTCAGTCAGGTTTTGCATACATGTATAACACAAGGGGGGATGTTGCTGCATTGATGTGCTTTGTGCATAATTACACTAAATTACAAAATTCATGACTTCTGTACTTTATTGTGTCTCCTAGATACAGGTGAGCATACCAAATCTGGTAGGCTTTTTACCAAATCTGGGTTTAATCTTTCATGTAACATTGGAGTCCATTTGTTTCCCTTTATTGAGTATGGCCCTCAAGTTCACTCATTTGGGTTACATGTCCTGGCACTATGGTAGTTCATGCCTGTTGTTAGTGGCCCATCCATGCGCGTATTTAGTGGCCCATCCATGTAGGTAGTCAGTGGCCCATCTATGCCCGTAGTCAGTGGCCCATCCATGTGGGTAGTCAGTGGCCCATCCATGCCCGGAGTCAGTGGCCCATCCATGCCTGTAGTCAGTGGCCCATCCACACTTACGTTGCTGCTCTTATAACTTTCCAATATTTGAAATTTGATCATGTCTACATGTACATGTATTTTATTTGTAATGCATGTTTGTTTGAAAGTGTTAGCATCATTCTTACTTTCAGTACAAGCATTATAGTCCTATATATATTTATGTTATCAAAGAGAAACAAATCACCAATCAAATAAATATATAAATCAGAGAGCAACATATGGCGGCTGGTATGGTACCCCTCATTTTGAAGAAATCAGTGCAGATGTGCTTTCCAAAAAAAAAAACAGGGAAAGGTTTCATTAATTCTATTTGTATTACACGTGGCACTGAATAATGGGGTGAAAAAGTAGATAAAAGCTTAAATGGTACTTTTTTTGTTGTTGTTTTCAACATGTAGATAAGAGTGTGAGATAAGTGTTTGTAGTTTCACAGACTCCGGCCTAATCATGATGGATTGAATGTCCGTGAACCTGATAGTAGCTGAGGAAATGATGTATATATCCTTGTGAGTTTCAGAGACATGTAACAGGTGTGGAACCGACACAAGATTAATGTGTAGGCCGATACGAATCCCTCAACTACATACATATATATATATACCTAATTAAATTATGTTTGTAGATAGTATATCTAAGACACTTATTGAATCTTAGACAGACATGAGGACCTGTTTTAAGATGCGGTATAGGCTGAGACTGTATTCTAATATTGCTGTGGTTATAATAGAAGGCATTGCATGAAGGATTATGTACTAGTTTCACAGCTGTCTCATTTTTGGGAAAATTATTGTGCACATTAAAGTTATCATTTCACAATTCATTTTATTTATTGATGCTTTTTGTGTCATGGGAATATATATCTTCTTTGTCTTGTTTCAGTACTTCATTCTGAACATCAATCTAATCTCTTCTTTATTAAATTGATACACATGTATATACATATACTTTAATATACTGTGTTTAAGGTCTGAAATATGCAGATCTTGAAGACTTCTTGAAGATCGAAAGAAAAGTTTGCAAACTTAATCATGAAACTCTCATCATTTCATTTTATTTCTGTTCTTCATCCTTTTTGTATTTTAATTTCCTGTCCTGTATTCTCAAGAACAAATGACATATTTTATGGACATGCCCTTGGCCTGGTTTACTTTTCTCTCTATTACATGTGCATGTAGTTTGTATGTCTGATTTATGTGTGCATCTTCAGAGTAACCATTATACAAAACGATATGGAGTAGAGTTGAGATCTGTCTGTCCCCATTTCTTATTGACAGGAAGTACTTTTTCCTGCTCAACATTTTCTAGCAAAATTCAAGTCTGAAACTGGTGTGTGTGTGGTTTACTGCTCGATACTGTCCTGATAATGTCACAGTACATTGAATCACAGATGCTTGCACAAAGGGGAGTGATGCTG